>NC_142934.1:98787495-98799995 GCF_046866305.1 Octopus bimaculoides | reverse complement strand
TATAAAGGTGAATACGTATTTTCTATACCTTGTGGTATTTCATCATGGCCGATATATATATATATATATATATATATATATATATAGAGAGAGAGAGAGAGAGAGAGAGAGAGAGAGAGAGAGAGAGAGAGAGAGAGAGAGATGAATAACAGCAAATGTAACATGTGCGTATATAAAACTAATTATATATATACTAGTCGTTAGAAAACAAAAACACAACTTAACACTGAACCAAATATATAGTAACATCGGGTGAAAGTCCAGCATTGCCAGATCTCACAATACTTCCAACAAAGTGACATGTGCGCATATATTGAAAACACAGACGCTGGCGCGCGTGCACGCATACACACACACACATACATACATACATACATACATACATACATACATACATACATACATACGTACATATATAACTTCATAGATACATACACACATACACACATACAATGATACACACTACAAATAGTCGTGGCCAAAAGTTTTGGAACATAGGTCTGAAAATTAAAATTCTTGTATTAAATGCCCAAATATATACGTTGTACAGTAATCCCTCGACTATCGCGAGTGTTATGTTCCAACCACCACTACAACCCCCGCGAGAGGTCAAGATCCGCGAAGTAGAAACAGTACGGTACTGTATTTTTATTTTTTAAATAATTTGTAGGAGTGGCTGTGTGGTAGGTAGCTTGCTTACCAACAACATTGTTCCGGGTTCATTCCTACTGCGTGACACCTTGGGCAAGTGTCTTCTACTATAGCCTCGGGCCGACCAAAGCCTTGTGAGTGGATTTGGTAGACGGAAACTGAAAGAAGCCCGTTGTATATATGTATATATATATATATTTGTATATGCGTATATATGTTTGTGTGTCTGTGTTTGTCCCCCCAACATCGCTTGACAACCGATGCTGGTGTGTTTACGTCCCCGTAACTTAGCCGTTCGGCAAAAGATACCGATAGAATAAGTACTAGGCTTCCAAAGTATAAGTCCTGGGGTCGATTTTGCTCGACTAAAGGCGGTGCTCCAGCATGGCCGCAGTCAAATGACTGAAACAAGTAAAAGAGTAAAAGAGTATATATTTATTTTATTATAAATGCAAAACAACACCACGGAGGAATCGACGTAGGCTTAAATAATGAACTGTGGTAGGTGAACCGCAATATTACGAAGGTTTACGGTAGATATTTGAATCGAATTGTATTTGGGCATAAGAATTTTAATCTTTAAAAAATGCTCCAAACTTTTGGCTACGACTCTTTACTCTTTTACTCTTTTACTTGTTTCAGTCATTTGACTGTGGCCATGCTGGAGCACCACCTTTAGCCGATCTAATCGACCCCCAGGACTTATTCTTTGTAAGCCTAGTACTTATTCTATCGGTCTCTTTTTGCCGAACCGCTAAGTTACGGGGACGTAAACACACCAGCATCGGTTGTCAAGTGATGTTGGGGGGGGGGGGGACAAACACAGACACGCAAACTTATACACACACATACATATATATACATATATACGACGGGCTTCTTTCAGTTTCCGTCTACCAAATCCACTCACAAGGCTTTGGGTCGGCCCGAGGCTATAGTAGAAGATACTTGCCCAAGGTGCCACGCAGTGGGACTAAACCCGGAACCATGTGGTTGGTAAGCAAGCTACTTACCCACACAGCCACTCCTACATACATAGTAAACCATTTAATATTATTATCGCCACACTCCTACACTACATACAAAATACTTTTAAAAACTTAAGGATAGTTTATATATATATATATATATATATATATATATATATATATACACACTGCGGAACTGGCTGCCCGTACAGTTCCACACACACACCCACACACATGCACGAAGGAAGGAAATGAAGAAGGAAGGAAGGAAGGAAACTAGTAGGTTCTTTAGTTGTTCCAATTTCATTCCTCACTTGATATGTTTTGAAATTCTTCCCTCCGACTTCTGTGTGATACTTTATGAGGAATTCAATCACTCCGAGAGAGGGAAAGAGGAAGTAAAATGGTTGAGAAAGAGAGGGTGAGGGAGGCATGAAGTAGTAAGGCAAGAGAAAGTGTATATCTGTGTGAGTGTAGTGTGAGTGTGGTGGAGATAGAGAGAGGAAGAGAGAATAAGAAAGATAATAAAAGGGAGTGATATATAAAGTGTGTGTATGTATGTGTGTGAGAGAGAAAGGAGGGTGTTTGTATGGAAGAGGGAGAGTGAGAGTATGTGAATGTTTGCGTGAGCGACCACGTTTGTTTTAATAAGTGTGTGAGTGTGTGTGTGTGTGTGTGTGTGTATGTGTGTGTGTGTGTGTGTGCGTGTGTGTATTTGTATGCGAGGAAAGATAATGTTATGAAGGATATGGGTGTGTATGTGTATCATGTTTGCGTGTGAGTTAATGAGACAGTGATAAAGAAAGAGAAAGAGAAAGAGATAGAAAGAGAGAGTGATAGACAGTGAAACAGAGAGGGAGAATGACAGAGAGAGAGAGAGAGTGAGGGTGAGGTGTAGCTGGCGTAGACGAAGGGGAGAGTGAAAATACAAGCAGACAGACAGTCTGTTGTGTACGGCGAGAGTTAAGACAGTCTCTTGTGTATAAACTCGAATTAAAACAGTATGTTTAGATACAGTTGTATACGCGCGTGTGTCAGTATATAGCTGCAGTTAAGACAGCGATACATACATATATATACATATATATTTATAAATCGTACAGTTAAGACAAGGTTCTGTGTGTTTGGAGTTAAAGACACACATCTGCGTGTATACAGGTGGAGTTTTAAGAGACAAATCGTATGTTTCGATCAGTTCATAATGAATGGATTAAATACTTCCCCGGATATAAACGCAGACGACCCTCCTAAAATACATGTCGATGAGGATGATCCCATTGCTGGTATGTCACACTGATCTTTTATACACACTTCTTTTTTATCCCTTTATATTATTATTATTATTATTATTATTATTATTATTATTATTATTATTATTATTATTATTATTATTATTGTTATTATCATTATTATTATTATCATTATTATTATTATTTTATGTTTGACTTTTGCTTTGCATTTGTACAAGTTGGATCCAAGTCTCACCCAGAGACCTCAAGAGACAACAAGCTTGAAGTTCATGTAGGTGTTATGCCTAGGGTACCATATATTTCGATCTGTACATAGTGTTGTTCTAGAGAATGTTTAAGAAACCATAAGAAAATTATGTTTGTTTAAAAATTTGAAATCACATAGTATTTTACGTCTATGTGGTTTTTATGGGATTTTTCCATGAGCAACCCGCGAAAGTCTCCTCCTTATTGAGAATTTCACCTTATTGATTTTTTTTTTCTAATGTTAAACTTGTTTACACGCAAAACCCTCACAACAACACACACTCACACACATACACACACACGCATTCCTTATTTTGTCCTGTACTGTTCATAGTGTTTTTCTTAATATAAACTACTTGTGGTTAATAAATAAATCAATATTATTATTATTATTATTATTAATATTATTATTATTATTATTAGGCGCAGGAGTATCTGTGTGGTGAGTAGCTTGCTTACCAACAACATGGTTCCGGGTTCAGTCCCACTGCGTGACACCTTGGGCAAGTGTCTTCTACTATAGCCTCGGGCCGACTAAAGCCTTGTGAGTGAATTTGGTAGACGGAAACTGAAAGAAGCCCGTCATATATATATATATATGTGTGTGTGTGTGTGTGTGTGTGTGTGTGTGTGTGTGTGTGTGTGTGTGTGTGTGTGTGTGTGTGTATGTATGTGTGTGTATATGTTTGTGTGTCCGTGTTTGTACCCCCAACATCGCTTGACAACCGATGCTGGCGTGCTTACATCCCCGTAACTTACGTCCCCGTAACTTACCGGTTCAGCAAAACAGACCGATAGAATAAGTACTAGGCTTACAAAGAATAAGTCCTAGGATCGATTTGCTCGACTAAAGGCGGTGCTCCAGCATGGCCACAGTCAAATGACTGAAACAAGTAAAAGAATATTATTATTATTATTATTATTATTATTATTATTATTATTATTATTATTATTATTTATTAATATCGGTTACTTGGACTAAATGTTCCAATACTTCATGAAAAAGAAATAGTTTCGGAAGGTGGCGATGGTTGTGGTGGTAGGGAGGACAAAGAGTATTTACAATTTGAAAATCTGGAAATTTCATTTTTCACTTTTAAGAATTGCAATTTCTGTTTTTTTTTTTTATGAAAGACAGGAATACCCGAAACAAAACAAAAGAAAATCTAATCGTTTCCTTTTCTTTGAGGTATGGGGTACCTCATTCGAAATTCTATCGAAATCATCATCATCATCATCATCATCATCGTCGTCGTCGTCGTCGCTGTCGTGGTCATCATTATTGTCCTCATCGTCGTCGTCGTCGTAGCTGAAAGTTTTCTCTATTTTTGTTGTCTTCTTTAATCTTTACTTTTTTTTACTTTTTTTTTTGTCGAATCTTATCCACTAAAGACATTTACTCATGTCCGGCATTGTTATTACACAACAAACAACTCAGCAACGTGAATGGGATCTGATTTACAAGCATTAGAAAGCCTGTTACATCTAGTGGTCATTCGAATTGCTAGAAACAGCAGCCAAATTTCCGGTATATCTTTTTCTACTCTAGGCACAAGGCCCAAAATTTTGGAGGAGCGGGGCCAGTCGATTACATCGACCCCAGTATGCAACTGGTACTTAATTTATCGACCCTTAAAGGATGAAAGGCAAAGTCGACCTCGGCGTGATTTGAACTCAGAACGAAAAGACAGGCGAAATACCGTTAAGCATTTCGCCCAGCGTGCTAATGTTTCTTATTTCTTTATTGCCCACAAGGGGGCTAAACATAGAGGGGACAAACAAGGATAGACAAGGAGATTAAGTCGATTACATCGACTCCAGTGCGTAACTGGTACTTAATTTATTGATCCCGAAAGGATGAAAGGCAAAGCCGACCTCGGCGTGATTTGAACTCAGAACGTAACGGCAGACGAAATACCACTAAGCATTTCGCCCGGCGTGCTAACGCTTCTGCCAGCTCACCGCCTTCAAATCTCCAATATATCATACTCGTTCACTTCTTTTATGACATAACGAATTGTGTAAATTTTATTACATTACACCTAAAATCAAGATGGAATCGTCATGGCTGAAATGCCTTAGACTTATCTGGGGTTAGAGAACAACAGCAACAACAATAATAATAATTATCATTATAAAGGGTCCAAATTTTGACGCAAGGTCAGTAATTTTAGGGTGAGGGTAGAGGTGGCTAGTCAATTAAATATTCCTAGTGCTTGACTGGTACTGTATTATATCGACCCCGACAGGATGAAAAGTTGACTTCAGCGAGATTCGAACTCAGAACATAGAGCCCCAGAAGAAATACCACTTGGCACTATGTTTCTCGCGCAAACGATTTTGCCTGCGTGTTGTCTCACAAAAACAACAGTCTTTTGTACCTGAAATTTTGGAGGAGGAGGAGGGGAAGGCTGGTCAATAACAATGATTCCAGTACAAGACCAGTTCTTACTATATCCATCCCGAAAGAATCACAGGCGAAGTCGACCTCGACAGAATTTGATCACAGACTTTAAAGCCAGAAGAAATGTGGTTAAGCATTTTGTCCGGCATGCTAACGATTTTGCTAGCTCGCCGCTTTTTTCTTTCTAATTTTGGCAAGAGACTAACAAGTTTGAAGGAAGAAAGCAAACCGATAACATCGACCCTAGTATTTGACTGCTACTTATTTTATCCACGCCGAAACTTTGAAGGAGATTTGGCTGTTATTTTTAGCACGATGAACGACCACACAGAGACTCCGTTGGTGACTCGCCGACCGTGTGTGCAGTTGTTTATTGTTTGTGTACGACAATGAGAGAATGATTTTTTTTTCTGTTATGTATTTCTATGTGTTTATGCATGAGTATAATTCTATTTTTGTGTTTATATACGCATCTGAGTGTATCCTTTAAAACTTCCATGCTTCCTGAAATTTGCCAATACCTGATGTCCCCTTCATACATATGCACACATGTACATCATGTCCCATACACAGTTCACTTTCCTGACTTTTGTACATAATTCTGTGTACTATACATGCACCTTTGATGAGTTGTAGTGCACCTGAGCACTATACACAATAATTTCATTATTATTATTATTATTATTATTATTATTATTATTATTATTATTATTATTATTATTATTGAGTGAGAGGGCACTGCATGCCATCAAAGTGACACTGGGGTAAAATATACGAAGCCCAGTATACCCATAATGACTACCCGTCTGATAAGAGTACACCAGGCACATGCATCACAACCATATGTGCGCGACATGGTGATCTCACATCAAGATAAACAGCACATGACCTCGCAGGTAGGGCCCAGTTAGAATTTTCTTCGGGTCGAGTAGCCCATCCCGCTCAAAAGGTCCCTGAATAAGGTTTGTTTAAGGATGTTGAGCAAAACACCCGTGTTTCCAAAAGTGAATTATTCAAACCCCAAAGAATTCCTCTCAGCACATGGCTATGATGCTCCCCCACTGCTTCTGCTCATGATCAGAGATGCACATATCGTCAGCCACCAAGGGACATGCTCAACTGGTTAAGGTCAAACAACTGACAAGAAAATCTGTGGTATTGAGCAGAATATTTGTTGTAGCCCATCTTTTATACCAAGACAAAACAATGTACATGATAACACTTCCAATCAATTAAGATCACAAGCCATGAGAGCCGGTGCCTGGTACTGCATCTGAGCATTTATAATTATTATTATTATTATTATTATTATTATTATTATTATTATTATTATTATTATTATTATTATTATCATCGTTATTATTATATCTACATATGCCTTTGATTTTTGCGGACATACATACATACATACATACATACATACATACATATGTACGTACGTACGTATGTACGTACGTACGTACGTACAAATCCATGCGAAT
The DNA here is from genome assembly GCF_046866305.1 of Octopus bimaculoides. Taxonomy (NCBI): domain Eukaryota; kingdom Metazoa; phylum Mollusca; class Cephalopoda; order Octopoda; family Octopodidae; genus Octopus; species Octopus bimaculoides. Next base: position 98,792,995 of record NC_142934.1, on the reverse strand, counting down.
CCTTAATTTATACTTTACACATGATCGCGATGTCTGGGATAGAAACATCTGTAAGACCTCCTTAGGTTTTAAAGGATGATGAACAAAACAAGATGCTTTCCTTCACAACCTTGCTACCAAGTAGGTAGCAGGTCAAAATTTACTCTTAATAAGAGAAAAAGAAAGAGAACATACATACATACATACATTCACCGGTGTTTACGTTCTCGTAACATAGCGGTTCGACAAAAGAGTAAAACCCTTCAAGGCGGTGCCCTAGTATAGTCACAGTCAAATAACTGAAACAGGTAAAAAAAAAAAAAGATAAAATATATTTTGTGTATTGTGGAAGTATAAACAATTTATTGCACATAAATTCAAACAACAACATTTCATATGGACCCCGGTTAAGGACCAATGATTTAGACCAGTGGTTCTCAGCTGGGGACCATATGGTCCCTGAGGGTCCATATAAGATTTTGGGGATCCACACAACAAAATAATAAACTGGGGGTCCACAGCAGTATTTTAAGGGCCTTGGAAAAAAATTTGCATTAGGTGTATATATTGCAAGAAACAGCAAGGTTTCTTCCTCAAACATTTTACATACCGTAAATCCTCGAGTATAATCCGCATTTTTTCCCCAAAATTTAAAGGTCAAAATCCCTAGTGCGTACTATATACGAGGTTAAAAATGAAAACTATTTTCTAAGCAATGTCCGAGTCTCTATTTGCTGTCCGGCAATGTTTATTCAAACACATCTTGTGTTGTCGGGCGCAAAAGTACCTTAAGCTAATACCTTAAGCTATATTTATTTTTCACTGACGTTATTACTGTTATTTCTTTATTTTCTGCAAACAAAGTGCACAAAAAAGCTATACGTTTGCATTATGTTATATATACAATAATAATAAAGGACGTTACCGTATATAGGTTTACAAACCAAGGACGTTATATAGACCTCCTTAACTCAAGTTAGAGAAGGGGTGCGTATTATACACAAGGTTTGGGTTTTTCAGAGGTACAGCCCCCTAAAAATCCCCTGCGTATTATACTCAAGGGCGGACTGTGAAAAACAAAATAGAAAGAAGTTTCTATGAAACTAGTTTTTAAACATCGAAGATCTATGGTAATCCACCAGAGTATAATAGTAACCAAAGGGATCCATAGATAAAAATGGTTGAAAACCCCTGGTTTAGACCTTCGGCTTTTTCTGTCGAAGGGGCTTTTTAATTCAATATTTACACATTGTTATTTATAGCTTCGAGAACTACCGTTACTAACAAATTACATGTGTGTGTGTGTGTGTGTGTGTGTGTGTGTGTGTGTGTGTGTGTGTGTGTGTGTGTGTGTGTGTGTTTAGCGTGCAAGGCACTCCTCTTGAGTTCTTTTTCCCTCAGCCATAAATGTTGGTACTGATAATCAGCATTATTCAATTCTTGGATATAGTTTACAAGTGTCACTTGCATGCTAGAATCACCCGGCAATTTGTACCGGGCTTTCGCTAATTGTTTTAAGTGCTTATGTAATTGCGAGCAGACATAGACATCCATTCAGTGAACTGCACTCTTAACCCAGTGGCAAAAATCGAGGATGTGGCAGATGGATAAGATAGAAGTCCACATCTTCAACTGCGTAGACGGGGGCAACGTGAAATGAGGTGTTTTGCTTAATAAAAAAAAAAAAAGCAACTTCTGCCCGACACAGGAATCGAAATCATGACCCTATGTTCGTGACGCTAAGACTCTAACAACTAAGCCATGCGCCGTTACTAAGTGCCGAGTTGACGTCTACCAAATTCATTCACAAAGTATTGGTCAGACAGTTGCTACAGCAGGAAACGCTTGTCAAAGGTGCCGTGCACTGGGATTGAACCCGAAACAGTGTGGTTACGAAGTGAACTTCTTAACTTTACAGCCATCCCTATATGTATGTATGTATGTATGTATGTATGTATGTATGTATGTATGCACACATGTATATATGTATGTATATCTATATATATATATGTGTGTGTGTGTGTATGTGTACGCACATACATATGAACATATACATACAAACACATATACATACGCAAACACATACACACACAGATACGCATCCATACAGAAATATGTATACACTGATAGCACTCACATACACTCACATATGTATGTGTGTGTGTGTGTGTGTGTGTAAGTTTTTGTCTGAAACCTAGACTCTACATATGTACTCTATGTGTATTTGTCTGTGTGTGTGAGAGAGAGAGAAAGAGAGAGAGAGAGAGAGAGAAAGAGAGAGAGAGAGAGAGTGTGTGTGTGTGTGTGTGTGTGTGTGTGTGTGTGTGTGTGTGTGTGTGTGTGTGTGTGTGTGTGTGTGTGAGCAACTGTATGTGTGAGTGTTTATGCATGCTATTTTGTATGTGTAGGTGGTCACTGATCATTAATTTCCTATTTCCCACTTTTAGGAATCTTATATTTCCTGTTTACATAAAACATCCTTACACGCACTCACGCACGCACGCACACACATATACATGCATAGGCGGCGAGCTGGCAGAAACGTTAGCACGCCGGTCGAAATGCTTAGCGGTATTTCGTCTGCCCGCTACGTTCTGAGTTCAAATTCCGCCGAGGTCGACTTTGCCTTTCATCCTTTCGGGGTCGATTAAATAAGTACCAGTTACGCACTGGGGTCGATATAATCGATTTAATCCGTTTGTCTGTCCTTGTTTGTCCCCTCTGTGTGTAGCCCCTTGTGGGTAGTAAAGAAATAACACACATATACATGCATACATAAACATCCACATACACATGCAAATACACACATTTATATACATGTACACACACACACAGACACTAGAATGTCGAACTATACACTCGTGAAACACGCTTATATGCATCAACGCATGTTTTTGTACCCTATTTTTCTTTATATTTGTATATGTTCATCATATATATGTATGCATGTAACTTCATATATACATACATATATATACATATATATATATATATATATATATAGAGAGAGAGAGAGAGAGAGAGAGAGAGAGAGAGAGAGAGAGAGAGAGAGAGGGGGGCAGGTGTGGTTGTGTGGTAAGAAGCTTGCTTCCCAACCACATGGTTCCGGGTTCAGTCCCCTTGGGGAAGTGTCTTCTACTATAGATTTGGTAGACGGAAACTGAAAGAAGTTCGTCATGTTTTCGTTTCTCATTGTGTTCAACGTTTTTTTGATGTCCTGTACCCATATATGCATGTATATATATATATATAGATATATATATAAAAGATAATAAGAGTGAAAAAACTACAGAAGGCTTGTATTACATGGTTAAAGTATATATTTAAATTATGTCAGAAAAATGTTAGAAAAATGTTAGAAAATTCTTTTGGTATATAAACATTGTATTTTGAGAAACAACCGGTTTCGTGTTGTCTTTTCAAATTTCTCTACTTCATTGTAACGTGTAATATATATATGTAGGTATGTACATATATGTATGGACATATGCATATATATATATATATATATATATATATATATATATATATATCCATGTTTGTATTTCCAAGTGAGCGTGTTTTCTGTGTATACGTGTATAGGAACGTGTTTTAGTGATCGTGTTAACGTGTGTATAAATTAGTGCATGCATGTATGTATAATTCTATGGGCATGTGTGTGAATATACATATGCATACAAGTGTATAAGTGGTAGTGTTCTTATGTGCCTTTTGTGTATAGTTTCGTGTTTCGTGTCTGGTAAGGGCGCGTGTGGCTTGCTTAACCTTAGACCAGCCCTAATGTAGCGGATAAATGATCAAAGATGTTCCAACCGTGACTATCCCGTTCTACAATGGCCAGAGTATTTTATGTTTTTTGCTTTTTTTTTTTTTTTGAGAGTACATCGACTCTTTTACTTCATTCGTACTTATTTTATCGATTCCCGAAAGGGTGAAATGCACATTTGACCTTAGAACGTAAAGAACCGGAAGAAATGTCAATATGCATATTTTACGAGGCGGTGAGCTGGCAGAAACGTTAGCACGCCGGGCGAAATGCTTAGCAGTATTTCGTCTGTCTTTATGTTCTGAGATCAAATTCCGCCGAGGTCGACTTTGCCTTTCATCCTTTCGGGATCGATAAATTAAGTACCAGTTGCGAACTGAGGTCGATCTAGTCGACTAGCCCCCTCCGCAAAAATTTCGGGCCTTGAGCCTAGAGTAGAAAAAAATAATTTTATTAGAACATTTGGATATCAATACAAATGAAGAGGGAATAAAAGATTCCTAGACCGGGCACGTGCTGAATCCTTGAGCAAGGCACTTCATTCCGTCAAAAAAAGAAAAAAATAGAAATTCGCAATTCTCCATACTTCCAAGTTTGAGAAGATTATCAAAACTCGAAACCTGAAAATAGTCTTACCGTACCTTGTAAACTTTCTCTTGGAATCCCTAATGCTAAATAACAGCAACAACAACAATATCAGTGACCCTTTATTGGTTCGAGGCTGTATGTATACTCAGGTATGTATGATTGTGTATGTGCGTACACGATTGCGGGCATAAATGAGTGATTGTGTATTTATGTTAGTGCGTGTAATTGTGTGCATGATCGTGTGTGTGTGTCGGTCTGTCTGTATGCGCGCACGCGTGCGGGCACTATGTCTTGTAAATCCGCCATCTGGTTTAATACTATCACTTGGCTCACCGGTGCCTTTAGCAGAGTCCAATCTGTCGCAAACATCCTGCCTCTGCCCCCACTTGTAGCTTTTAATACACGTTTCCCCGACCCAGTCTCGGAGTTTTTGAAAGACACATAGGTTGTGCCCCGCCTTTCAAGCTATTACACACACACACACACACACACACACACACACACACACACACACACACACACATACACGAGAACAGAATATAACAGGCGAGTTACTTTTTTATCTTTTCATTAGAACATCATAAATTATATAATTATTACATGTGTTTCCCTAGCGAATACTAGTACGTTGAGCAATAATCGTTATGCAGATGATTGCATTATCACATGGAAACACCAGATATTCAGAAGAAAATAATAATTTAATCATTTACTATTTACCAACATCACTTGGTTGATAGTGCTAAATTAGACCCATATATGAGCTGCTGAGAACACTCTTTATATAGCAGTAAAGAAAAGAAGGTTAGTATTTTTATTGTAGTAGTGAAATGAAAATAGAAAGAAAAATAACTGTAATCAGAATGTCTGAAGAAAAAGGGAAGGCCACAGATCAAGGAAAAATCTAAGTTAACAATGATAAACGGTTTGTGCTATCACCGCTAGTAGAAGCTGTCTGGAATTTGGTTTGTGAGAAACAGCCATGCCTACCTACTCACTCGTACACACAATCACGCTCACACACAAACATATACGTATATATAATTTCTTCTATATATATTTACTACTAACCAAATATGTATATATCAGTTCTTCGAAACATACACATCTACACATAAAAGGAATAATAGTGCAAGTTACAATACGCGCCTACATACACATACATTG
>NC_142934.1:98747495-98782495 GCF_046866305.1 Octopus bimaculoides | reverse complement strand
TGGGTCGTACGCAATGTTTCGAGTGGCACGGGTGTTTCAAAAGCTGAAGGACGTCCCTGGAAGACCTGCCACGAGCGTCACCCCCGGAAATGTAGTACTGTTCATCGAAAATTCGCCCCCCCCCCCAGGTCCAGACCGTCAATCGAGAGTTTTACTGCAATGTTTTGAAGCGTTTGAGGGAGGACATTCGGTGAAAGCGATCGGATCTGTGGAGAGCGAAGAGTTTCTCATGAGTTTCTCGATGCTATCGCGTCTGCATTCGCTCTATTCACTAGATTTAGCACTTGCGGACTTCCATATCTTCCCCAGGTTGAAAACACAGCTCATAGGTCGCAGTTTTAACACCGTTATCGAGATCCAGAATGAAGAGCGGAAGGTCCTTGAATTGCTTACGGAAAACGACTTCCAGACCGGGTTCCAATAGTGGCAAGAACGCTGGGACCGGTGTATTGCTGCGCAAGACGACCATATCGAAGGAGATGATGTTAAAACTGAGGTAAATAATTTAATTTTTATTGAACACAACTAGCCCGGGCGCATTTTGATACCACCTCGAATACCGTATTTAAATAAGAGTTAAATAAGGAGCTATTACCTAACACACAGTATTTAAAATTCACAATATCATTTAATAGACACCGGATATCAGGCCATAAAACTATTAGTAGCTCTTATTTAAGTACTGTGTATATTAAAATTATATATATATATATATATATATATATATATGAAGAAAGCAGTAGCTGGGAAAATCGACTTCCCGGCAAAGTTCCCAGTTTCGAAATTTTATGTTATTTCACTACGTACGTACGTAAGTTTGTATGTATGTATGTATGTATGTATGTATGTATGTATGTATGTATGTATGTATGTATGTATGTATGTATGTATGTATAGGCAGGTAGGTAGGTAGGTAGGTAGGTAGATTTTTTAATTTCATGAATTCTTATATAGACGGGTTGATTTCTAAGTAGAAATAAAGTTTCATCTTTGGAATGTAAATAACATCAGTAAAGAATTACAGATTGAATTTGCAGAGCGCGTGTTAAACGGTCTCTTTTTCCGCCTGAAAACACCCAGATTTCCTAGACTATTTAATATTTCGTAACACAACCAAGCACGCCAATGTTAATGCTCACAAATGTAAATTTATAAACTAGGTAGAGAATTTGTAGGTTTTAAAGCAGCTGGCCAGAAATATCATCTCCTTCACTGAGTTTGAATAAAATGTTCTCTACTTCTCAACAGCTGACATCTATAACTACATAATATTTCGTTTCCTTCTAAAATGAAAAAAGAATTATATCAATCCTCTTGTGTTTACATTTGTCTGGAGTTTTCATAGGAATGTTCCACCAAAACTACTTATGTTGGTAATTCTGAATAAACTGAACATGAGAAATAATTTCAATAGCTATCTCAGAACAGTCTTTACGTAAGGATCGAATTTTTGCATATATTGTTTTTAATAGCAAAATCATGTTGCATTGGATAGTATTACCCTAATGACACTTTTGAGCAGCTGCGAGCCACAATATGTCTCTCTTGATGTGTGATGTAATCGACATTTTCTGTCAGGTCTTACGAGTTTGCTCAACGGGTGCTTTGTAGCTGACTTCTGCTTTTTTTTTTTTTTTTTTTTTTTCAAACGCGTAACCTTTAATATAATGTAATATCATGCAGCGGCCAAGTGGCCAACAGAAGCTACACGTCCTTTTAATAATGATATCACTTTCAAGTTTATGAAAACCATAGCCATGTATGATGACTCCTTCTCCTCTTAGTCATTGTATATGTTCGTCCAGCGTTTCTGGAGGTCTCGTAGATCATCTTCAAGAACAGATGCTGTTTCGTGTGGTCACACTCGACACATGAGATGCTGTTCTCTTCTCTTTAATATCTAAGACCTTTTGCTTTTTTTGTTTTTGTTTTTGTTTTTTTGTTTTCCTATGTCATCTTTATGACGCGTTACAACTCTCGAAAGCCAACTAAAATGATACTAGCTTTTCCTCTCTCTTCTTTCTCTGAGGAAGAACATACTGATATCGCTGTTTTTCTGGGAATTCTCAGCTAATATAAATATCTGGTGTGTTTCAAAATTAATGGAATGCATTTCTTTTATAGCCAGAAAGTGTCTAAAATGTTGGTGCCAGTTCTGGAGCTGCACATTCTGACATGCCAGAAAATAAATTCGCATATAATCTTTTCTACTCTAGGCACAAGGCCCGAAATTTTGGGGAAGGGGATCAGTCGATTAGATCAGCGCCAGTACGAAACTGGTGCGTAAGCACACCGGCATTGGTTGTCAAGCAACGGTGATGGTGGTGGTGGTGGGGGGGGACAAACACAGATACAAAGACACACACACACGCATAAATATATACATACATATATATATATATATGTATGCGACAAGCTTCTTTCAGTTTCTGTTTATCAAATCCACTCACAAGACTTTGGTCAGCCCGAGACTATATTGTAGGAGACACTTGCCCAGATTGCTTTTGCAAAACTCTGTTTAATGTCCTATGTCTCATTCGTTTATACCGGACGTCTTGAAAACGTTTGTGCTGAGCAAGATTACTAAATTAATTATATATGAAAAAGCAGTGAGAAGTGGGCTTGGTGTGTTTCGCCCTTTTTAGTCCTCATCAGCGAATTAAATTAACCGTTTCTACAGATCCTAGAATGAGGAGGGGCTTCTTGTGGATGAAGACTATGCTTCACCGATGATGACACATGAGGCGAAAACATACTTAGATTTATCATTGTTCTGCTAAAGATTAACCTCACTCTCTACTGCGGTCTACAAGTGATTTATTAAACATTTCGATGTTGTCTACCTTGTTTTCTCTTACAAAAAATGAGTCATTAACATAGTTATTGTTTTCTCATCATTGTGGGTGTAATTTTAATTAAAATTCTAATGGAATAATAAACATATCAAACATGCTACCGCCCACTTTAGTAGTGTGTAAATGTTTATAGATATATATGCGTGTGTGTGTGTGTGTGTGTGTGTGTGTGTGTGTGTGTGTGTGTGTGTTTGTGCGTGTGCGTATGTGTAGAAAGAAAGAAAGAAAGAACGGAGATATAGATAGATAGATAGATAAATAAATAGATAAAAACTGAGCTATATGTGTTTCTGTGCATGTGTGTCTATATATTATATATGCATGAGCGCTTGTATGCATGTGTGTGTGTGTGTGCGTGCGCGCGTAAGAATAAACAGTTTGGGTACAAATCGAAGGAAGAACGTTTGTTCATTTTAAACACAGCTGAAAGAACGACTTCTCAAGATGTACGATGGCCATGTTAGACACATCAATTGCGATGGCATTTGAAAGGATACAGCGGCAACAGTAAACGCACTTAAAAAAGACAATCACAGAAGCGATGAGGTAGCTATGTTGTACTGAAATACCAGGGAGACCATGTGTGACATGCCCGAAAGTGCACCTTAACCGCTTGTGGACCATATAAACTAAAAATAGACATAGTATATCTGCATTATATATATATATATACATATATATATATATATATATATATATATATATATATATATATATATATATATATATATATATATATATATATATATATATATATATATATATATATATGGTCGAAATACGAGAGTAGAAAAATACCCACCAACTGATGAAGGGTCGTTCTTTGTGTTGTTTGTTTTGTTTTCCATTTGTGTCTTTCGTTGTTCGAAACAACTAGTTCATATTCCATGTACTCGTACTTCATATTTTTGTTGTACACGTTTCGTGACGTTCTGTGCGAACATATGCATATATATATATATATATATATATATATATACGTATAGATGTAAGTATGTACATATACGTATGTATATATATATATATATATATATATATATATATATATATATATATATATATATATATTATTTTATAAATGTGTGTGTGTGTGTGTGTGTGTGTGTGTGTGTGTTGGCACATAGTATTTAAGCTACCTCCTGTCAAGATATGGCAGCACCCCCCCCCCCCCCCAGATCATCACAGATCCTCCTGCATGTTTAACAGTTGGAAGAAATCAGTCTGGGTCAAACACTTCTTTTGGTTGTCTCCACACGTATACTCAGCCGGTGGTCGAAATAAGGTAAAGGATGACTCGTCCGAGAAAATAACATTCTTCCACTGCTCTAGATACCATTGCAACATTTGTTTCTGAAAGTATTGGTTTTCTGGTTGCAGCCCTCCCGTGAAATCCGGCTTTGTGTAGCTCCGGTGAACAGTTTTTGCGATAACTGAGTTCTCGAGGTGCTCATTAAGCTCTGGCAGTAATTTTGGGAGCTGTACTTTTGTGATCCTTTCTAACAATTCGCGTAAGAGTCTGATGGTCCCTATCTGAAAGTTTGGATTTTCTTCTGGATTTTTGTTTCGACAAAGAGGCTTTTCCCTCTTTCTCAAATGCTGTCATTACTTTCAAGAGAGTACTTCTTGATACACCAAACATTTCGGCTGTTTTTTTTTACGCTAGCGCCTGCCATACGAGCACCAACAATTTGACCTCTTTCAAAGTCCTGACAGATCTGTCATTTAAATGAATTTTAATTACCTTTTTCTGATGATATCTGAAAATAAATAGCAATTCTAGCAAAACATATTAAGCAACACTAAAAATATATCCAAAAGACATAAAAACAAACAAGTTTTTTATGTATATATAATTATATATGCATATATAATTATATATGCATATATAATTTATATATATATATATATATAAATGATATATCTACATACAATTTATATATATAAATTATATATGTATATACAATTTATACATATAAATTATATATGCGTATATAATTTATATATATAGTCTCACACATGCACATATATATATATACTTGCATATATTCACACACACACACATACTATCTCTCTCTCACACACACACATACTATCTCTCTCTCTCACACACACACATATATGTATGTATGTATGTATGTATGTATGTATGTATGTATTCAAGCATGTGTGCATGCATGTGTATGTATATTATATAATTGGTCTTAATAGTACATCAGGAAATTAATGGCATAGGTTTTACTGGGTCAGATTATAGTAATTACGTAATGGGGTGGACCTGTGACATATGCCTCGTGTGTATGTGTATGCGTATATACACATATACATTCTTGTATAGACACACATGCACACATGCACACATACATACATACATACATACATACATACATACATACACACGTACAAACATACATACATACATACATACATACATACATACATACATACATACATACATACATACATACATACATACATGCTCCAGCATGCAGGGATGTGTGTGTTTTTATTTGTTGGAAATAATGAGAAATCTTTATTTTTATCTGCCATGAAAAGCTGCGACAGCTGTTCACTTCCACACACACGCTCCTTTTTCTTTCTTCCTTTCTTTTTTTCGTTCGTTCGTCCTTTCTATCTTTCTGTCTGTCTATATGTATGCATGTCTCTATTTATCTATCTATCTATCTATCTATCTATCTATCTATCTATCTATCCGTCTCTATTTCTCTCTCAGTCCACATTTCAGTGTCTTTCGATTGGTTACATGTTTCTCCACCAAATTCACGTACCCACTTCTCTCTCAACGCTAACGCAACTCGAAGCAATGACGTTCTTATCTATAACTTACCAAATTTAAAAGTTTGTTTTTGAGCGCTCGCTTGTGTTTGTATAAAAAGAAGTAGAGAACGAGAGAGAGAGAGAGAGAGAGAAGTAGGAAGGGAAGTGAACATAAGACTTGGTGAGAGCGTGACTGAGTGAGAAAACTAAAACATGTTTGGCAACTTTTGTATAAACGCTGTTAAATATTTTTTCTGCGTGTTATTTCAACGCATTATCAGCCTCGACTTGTGGTCAACGTGGATTATTTGTGCAGTAGAACATGAAATAGTTTTTATTTGTCTTAATCTTCTCATACAATTCCACGATGCATTATAGGAAGGCATATTAAATCAACTGCAGTACTTAACTGGCGCTGCTGTCTTGAACTTTTTTTCTTTCTTCCAACAAGGACCGCTTGTTCCTTCTGTGTAGTAATTTCTTCAAGCTGATCTACTTTAATATTTCCTGTTGTCGATGTTGTTGCACTTATTTTTTCGTTTCTTTTCTTTTTTTCTGGTAGTGGTAGTAGTAGTAGTAGTGATGTTGTTGACAGCCTTTATTCTGCGGCTTGCAGAGTTTTTTTGAATGACGCACCGAGTCGAAAAAGGTTGATTATACCTGATCTATGAGCAAAAATTTCCAGTCGAAATCATCGCATCTTCCGTCTTTTAGACATTGCATCCAGTTCTTGATTGGCTAGTGTTTTCTTCTCTTCATTTTTTAAAGTCGAAATAGGAAGTTTTTGGCTACTATTTCTAACGAACAGAACGATGGAATGGCTTCATTGTTGATTTCTACTGCGTTGTAGTATATCGGTTGCTGAAAAGGGTAACGTTATTTTTTTTATTATGACTCGATGACAAAACACTGATTGCCGCAGATATTTTCCACAAAATGAGAGAAGTTAATTACTTTTAATATTTTTACCATCTTCTGTCTAATATTTGCTTTAGTCATTGGACAGCGGCCACATTGTGGCACCGCCTGTAAGGATTCGTCGAGCAAATCAAACCTAGCACATATTATTAGTATTGTTGTTGTTGTTGTTATTATTATTATTATTATTATTATTATTATTATTATTATTATTATTATTATTATTATTATTATTATTATTATTATTATTGAGTGAGAAAGCAGTGCATGCCATCAAAGTGATACTGGGGTAAAATATACGAAGCCCAGTATACCCATCAGGACTACCCGTCTGATAAGGGTACACCAGGCACATGCATTACATCCATATGTGCGCAACATGGTGATCTCATATCAAGCTAAACAGCGCATGACCTTGCAGGTGGGGCCCAGTTAGAATTTTCCTCGTGTAGCGTAGCTCATCCCGCTCAAAAGGTCCCGGAATAAGGGTTGTTTAAGGATTTTAAAATAAAACACCCGTGTTTCCAAAAGTGAATTATTCAAACCCCATAGAATTCATCTCAACACATGGCTATGCTGCCCCGCCAACTACTTCTGCTCGTGATCAGAGATGCACATATCGTCAGCCACCAAGGGACATGCTCAACTGGTTAAGGTCAAACAACTGACAAGAAAATCTGTGGTATTGAGCAGGATACTATCTTTTATACCATGGAACCCATGTTTTATACTAAGGCAAAACAATGTACATGATAACACTTCCAATCAGTTAAGATCAGAATCCAAAAGATCCACTGCTTGGTACTGCATAAGGACATTTATTATTATTATTATTATTATTATTATTATTATTATTATTATTATTTTAGTTTTATTTTTATGACGTGCTTTCACTTCACTACCGAGCGCAACTCTGTGTGCAAATATTTAGGAATCAATGAACTAGATAGGACACAACACACACAAATGAAAGAGAAATTAAAGAAAGAATATTATAGACGAGTTAGATCAATACTGAAAACAGAGCTCAATGCTAAAAACACGATAATAGGTGCCTTGGGTATGTGCCTTGGGTATGTGCCTTGGGTATGTGCCTTGGGTATGTGCTGTGGTTTGCTGTGATGCTCTTATGGTTACTGTATTGAAAGTGTTTTGCGTAGGATGTGTGCAGTGCCCAGTAGTGCAATTTTCTGTATGTTATATATATTTTTAAGTCCTGGTGTTTTTGTTATGTATTTGTCTGAATATTTTTTTTGTTATACCTAAGGCACCTACTATGATAGGAATTGTTTCTGTTTTTAGATTCCACGTTCGAGTTACCTCTATTTCCAGGTCTTTGTATTTTGAAAGTTTTTCCATTTCTTTTAGGGAAACGTTGTCATCTGCTGGTATTGATACATCACTTAGAAAGCATTTTTTTTTCTTCATGATCTTTGACAACTATATCTGGTCTATTGGCCTTAATTTCTCTATCTGTGTGTATTGGCATATCCCAGAGTATGGTTGCTCTCTCGTTTTCTGTGACCTTTTCTGGCGTGTGTTTATACCATCTTTTTTCTGTTGTTATTCCATAGTGTTGGCATAGCTTCCAGTGCTTGTAGGTCCCAGCTCTGTCGTGTCTGTGAATATATTCCTTCTTAGCCAGGACTGGGCAGCCAGAGATAATATGGTTTATTGTTTCTTGTCCATCTCCACATATTCTACAGTTACTTGTTATGTTTCTTTTCATTATATGTTTTTGGTAATTTCTGGTGGTCGTGGTGGTGGGGGGGGGGGGCTTTGGGCTTGTGCTACAATTAAAAATTCTTCAGTCTCTGCTTTGAGTCCTGAGCTTCTCAACCATTGCTGGGATTTTTCTCTGTCTATTTCTTTTGCATTTATTTGCCCAGTATTTGCATTTATTTGCATCCTAGATCCTGTCATTATTTTTCTTGTTTTCCTGTCTATTTTGGCTAGTTCATTTAGTGTCCAGTTAAGGATATTGTAGCTGTAACTTATAACTGGGACGGCTAAAGTGTTAATACCTATTATCTTGTTTTTAGCATTGAGCTCTGTTTTCAGTATTGACCTAACTCGTCTATAGTATTCTTTCTTTAATTTATCTTTCATTTGTGTGTGTTGTGTCCTATCTAGTTCATTGATTCCTAAATATTTGTATGTTTGGCTTTGGTCTAATTCTCTAATTTCATTGGCTTTATCTAGTGTGATGTTGCTACTCTTGACTAGTTTTCTTCTTTTCAGGGTTGCTTTGGCACTTTTTTCTAATCCAAATTTCATATCTGTTTCTTTGAAATTCACAAACAAAGCATTGATCGTTCCGGGGCTATATCAGAAGACACTTGGCTAAGGTCCTGCGCATTGAGACTGAACGTGAATCCACGTAGCTGCAAAACGAGCTTGTAAACTACACAGCCATGCTTTTACCTACAAACATCTTTTCAAAATATCCCCTCGTTCATCTTACTTTTCTTTATTTCCTTTTCTTGACCACTTTCTTCATTTCTTTTTTTTTTACCCATTTTCTTCTCATATAGAAGAAAAATTACCTATTAAGGTTTCGACCCTTCGATAGATAAATTTTCTATTGACAGTTGGATCAATTTTCTATTGGTAGAGAAATAAACATCGTTTTTATATCTGTATTGATTTAAGTAGGGTCCATTAGTTCGAGAAGGTGGTTATGCTTTTCTTTATTCTTTTTCTCCCCCCCCCCCCGCGCTCTCTCTTTCTTCTTCCCCCTCTTTCTCTTTCTCTCAATGTCCTATGTTTACATTATCTTATTCGTGGCAATACGTTATCTACTTTACGAAATTTATGTGCTAAATCCATACTCTAATTTTATAGCACCATATTACTTCAACACATGTATGCGTGTGTGTGTGTGGGCTGACATTGATTTGTTAGGTAAGTAAATAAAATCATTAGTTGATCACAATTAATTGTATATCGTCATAAAAGATTAATACTATGGTTATGACGATAAAGTATTTGTGGTGGTGTGAGTGTGTGTGTGTGTGTGTGTGTGTGTGTGTGTGTGTGTGTGTGTGTGTGTGCGTGCGTGCAATAGACACAGGAGATAAAGAAGCAGAGATTGATCCCGCGTGAGTCTAGCAGTGTAAAAACTATATCATCTTAAACTTCAGTTGATCGCTAAGTATTCCTTTCTAAATTAATCCGTGAGATAAGTTGGACTTCATGAGAAGTGAGGTGGTTTCTGACGCTTCGAGCAGGAGCTCTTATTCAAAGAATTTATATCCTTTCTGTCATTCGAATCCGCCATTGTAAAGTTATCATATCTTTTCAACAAGTAAATACGGTAATGCTTGGATGTAAATTGCATGCAGTAGGGTTATTTCTATAATACGAGGAAACACATGAAATGGTGGGGGAGTTACAGCCGGCAACGATGATCAAAAGAAGACTTTGTATGTCAAAACGTTTGATTGCTTTCTACAGAATTTTGTGTGTGTCTGTGTGTGTGTGTGTGAGTGTGTGTGTGTGTGTGTGTGTGTGTGTGTGTGTGTGTACACAAATTTGCTTATGATTTTGCTTTATTTACCCTTAGTTCATTATGGCTAAATCTGGGGATGCAGGAAGAGCTAGTGACAAGAGCGGTAGGATTGAATATTTCGATCTAATTTGTTGAAAACACACACACACATAAATCGAATTTAAGAAAAGGCAAACAAAAAAAAAACACTGAGAATTAGACAACTCTTAACAGTTACGAGAGTATTGTAGTTCGCTTGAAGCAGAAGTAAATGCTAATATGATTATTTAATGCGGTAAGCTCGATAACTTTAATTTATTGTGATTATACCTATATCGATGCGAGTCAAATATTGTAGAGCACTACCAAAAATATTAAAAAAACAAATTGTCAAGGGACACAACTCAAATTTGAAATGAAAAAAACTATTTTTGTTTGAAGTTTGTAGTTAGCTACATCTCTCTAGGTTTCAAGTTAAAATCCTCGGCGGAATTTGAGCTCAAAACATAAACTCAGATGAAATACCGTTAAGTAACCCGGCGTGCGAACGATTCTGCCAGCACGCCAACTTACTACTGCTACTAATAATAATGGTTTCAAATTCTAGCACAATGCAGCAAGTTCGGGGGAAGGGGTTAAGTCAGTTACATTGACCCCAGAACTCAACTGGTACTTATTTTATCGACTTCGAAAGGATGAAGGGCAAAGTCTCGGAACGTAGAGATAGGCGAAATGCTGCTAAGCATTTTCCGCGTGCGGTAACGATTCTGCCAACCTGCCGCCTTGAATAATAATAATAATAATAATAATAATAATAACTGGACACTAAACGAACTATCTAAAATAGATAGGAAAACAAGAAAAATAATGACAGGATATAGGATGCACCACCCAAAATCTGACACAGAAAGGCTATATATACAACGCACAGAAGATGGCAGGGGTCTTATACAGCTGGAAAACTATTATAAAATAGCCACCATAGGACTGCAAAAATACCTACTCCAGAAGCAAGGAAAACTAATACAAATAGCCACAAAACACGAGCAAAACAAAAAACTGTTTTCAGTATTTAAGGAAGCTGAGAAATACAAACAAGAAATCATACTACCTAACAAATACGAAGAAGAAGAAGAAACAACAAAAGCTATAAAACAAATGAAATCCAAACTAAAACTAGAACAGCAACGGACCACGATAAAACGATGGCAAGAAAAGCCCCTACATGGTAAATACTGGGCTAAGCTAAATGCAAAAGAAATAGACAGAGAAAAATCCCAGCAATGGTTGAGAAGCTCAGGACTCAAAGCAGAGACTGAAGAATTTTTAGTTGCTGCACAAGACCAAAGCTCCCCACCAGAAATTACCAAAAACATATAATATGAAAATAAACATAACAAGTAACTGTAGAATATGTGGAGATGGACAAGAAACAATAAATCATATTATCTCTGGCTGCCCAGTCCTGGCTAAGAAGGAATATATTCACAGACACAACAGAGCTGGGACCTATATACACTGGAAGCTATGCCAACACTATGGAATAACAACAGAAAAAAAGATGGTATAAACACACGCCAGAAAAGGTCACAGAAAATGAGAAAGCAATCATACTCTGGGATATGCCAATACACACAGATAGAAAAATTAAGGCAAATAGACCAGATATAGTTGTCAAAGATCATTAACAAAAAAAATGCTTTCTAATTGATGTATCAATACCAGCAGATGACAACGTTTCCCTAAAAGAAATGGAAAAACTTTCAAAATACAAAGACCTGGAAATAGAGGTAACTCGAATGTGGAATCTAAAAACAGAAACAATTCCTATCATAGTAGGTGCCTTAGGTATAATAAAAAAATATTCAGACAAATACATAACAAAAACACCAGGACTTACAAATATATATAACATACAGAAAATTGCACTACTGGGCACTGCACACATCCTACGCAAAACACTTTCAATACAGTAACCATAAGAGCACCACAGCAAACCACAGCACATACCCAAGGCGCACAGAGCTGCGCTCGGTAGTGAAGTGAAAGCACGTTATAAAAATAAAACTACTGAACAATAATAATAATAATAATAATAATAATAATAATAATAATAATAATAATAATAATAATAATAATGATAATAATAATAGGGGATATATCATTGAACCAAACAGCAAAATAGAAGTTTAACAGCTTGAAAAGTTTGCAATTATTTCTTGCTATTAGAAATTCGCATTGAACATTGAAGAATATAAGCAAATAGATTCTAAAAATTAAAGTATCGTGATTATATCCAATCTCTCATCATGAAGAAAATATATTTTACCATATTCGGCTTCAATTTACTTGGGGTAAAACTGTGATAAGAATTCTTTAGAGGAAGTAGACAAATGTTGCAGTATTTCTCTGTAGCTCGCCGTTCTAAGCGCTGTTTCAATTAGGATTGGCTCTGACAGTGTCTGGTACCGACTACACTAGGAAGGTGTTTGTAGTCAGAGTAGTCAGACTAGGTGTCTCGACGTATATGTGTGTTTGTATGTGTAGATGTTATGTCATCGCACACTGGACGTTTTGTAGTTGTGGTCGTATGAAACAACTGTGTGTTCGTGTCTAGATACTGATTTTTTTAATGTCTAACTTAACTTAAAGACATATTCTCTCTCTCTCTCTCTCTCTCTCTCTCTCTCTCTTTCTCTCTCTCTCTCTCTATATATATTTCTCTCTCTCTCTCTCTCTCTCTCTCTCTCTCTCTCTCTTTACTCCTAACTTCTACATCTTCGCCCCTCTTCTGCTTCACCTTTCATCCTTCCTTCTTTTCCTGTTTTCATCATCTGCCGTCTTCGTCTACTACTACTACTACTACTACCACTGACATACACTGATGTCTTATGAGTCATTAGTAGTTTCTCGAGAAATATAGTATATGGACACATTTGTCTTCTACTTTCAACCAATTCCAGACATGAATTGCAAACCCACCATCACAAATACCCAGACAGGTATAAATACACCATTCAGAGATGGATGTTTTCGATCTCAGAAAGCTCTCTCATCCTTTATAAATTACATCCCGAACATTCGAGCCCATTTCTGAAAGAAACGTCCAAATTTATGAAATAGTCCTATTTGCCTTTCCTCAGTTAAGCTAGCTCTATACCTGCTATCCTTACGAAGAAAGTTTCCATATTTGATGCCAGTTGCTCCTGGGGAGGCTTCCATTCTCCTCAAATTCAAATATTTCTCTCTCTCTCTCTCTCTCTCTCTCTCTCTCTCTCTCTCTCTCTCTCTCTCTCTCTCTCCCTCTCTCTCTCTCTCTCCCTCTCTCTCTCTCCCCCTCTCTCTCTCTCTCCCCTCTCTCTCTCTCTCTCTCTCTCTCTCTCTCTCTCTCTCTCTCTCTCTCTCTCTCTTTTTTCTTTTTTTCTCTCTCTTTCTCTTCCCGTTTACTTTCTGTATGGAGTTCATACAAACTGGCTTCCTTTCATCAAACATCAATTGCTTCACACTCTTTAAATTCCGACAAAATCAATGCTGGTGCGGTTAAATGAGCCACCAACCTCGACCATTCCTGGCACAATAATCTACTTGCAAGAAAGGCAGCGAGCTGGCAGAAACGTTAGCACGCCGGGCGAAATGCTTAGCGGTATTTCGTCTGTCTTTACGTTCTGAGTTCAAATTCCGCCGAAGTCGACTTTGCCTTTCATCCTTTCGGATCGATAAATTAAGTACCCGTTGCATACTGGAGTCGATCTAATCGACTGGCCCCCTCTCCAAAAAAAAAGAATGGAAAAGAATAATCTACTTGCAAAGTTGCCCGAAACGTTTCAATCATATCTTGCACTATAGGTTTCCTAGCGGAAATCTCCATCAGAGCAGATACTGACAGAGGTTTCCCTAACCTCCACTCTATTAAATTACGAATGTATGAGAGGCCGATTATATATCATACACTCTTCACTCAGTACATTGACGTATTGAGTTACTTAAAATCGTAATCAGTCCAATACAGATAGTATCAACTTTCATTCATCGATAAACTTCCTCGTACAGACCTCATGCCTATAAAGTCTATCACTATACAGAAATTGAAAACATCTTCAAATAGTTCCCTCTACCAGCATGGGCCGCTTATTTCTGTATGCTTCCAAAACATGATAATCTCGTTTCATACAAAAACACAGACATTTTCATTATTACTAAGCACATCAAAGACACTCGACACGATGCAGTTTCTCTACTCGTGAACAACATATAACTACGTACAGCAAAAATCTTCAAGGTCAACCCAAATGCTGAGCAACAGACTCTGAAAACATATGGTGCCTATAATGTTGAGGTCTAACATTAGGACAAGGGCGTAAATGTGATGGATGGCTGCAACCAAGAAAATCAACTCCGTACTTAAGTATATTTATATTGCAGACAGCGGTGTTGATCACTCATTCTCATCGTTCGACATTCACGTAAATATATGTACGTATATATATATATATATATATATATATATATATATATATATGAGCATATTATACAGAAGTAGAGGTGTGTGTGTGTGTGTATATACGTATATATATACATATATATATATATATATATATATATATATATATATATATATATATATATATATATATATATATATATATATATATATATATATATATATATATATGTGTGTGTGTGTGTGTGTGTGTGTGTGTGTGTGTGTGTGTGTGTGTGACCGCGTGTGCATTGTTGGCGATTTTCTTTCTCTGTCTTCCCTTCTTTGGACTTTTCCTATATTTCTGATGAAGAGCTCCGCTCGAAACGTGAAATCCTCTTTCTTTCCTCTCCTTTCCTGTGCGTCCAATAACACTGTACTTATTCCACGTCCACGCGTTGTTGTTTTTTCGTGTTTTTTCTTGCTTGTTCATGTTTGGATTGACTATATATATATATATACATATATATATATATATATATATATATATATATATATATATATATATATATATATATATATATATATATATATATATACATATATATATACACGCACACACACAAATATGCGCTGACTCGTTAAAGTGTTTATCTGAGAGCGAGTGTTGAAAAACGTAAATAAACAAATGAAAGAATTAAATAACCACTCAAAGACGCCTGCACATGCGCATACACATACAGACAATTATAAACACATAAATACATACAAATGCTGCCAGCACAATGTCCAAACTACATACATACCCATATACATACACAGAAATCAAAGGCCGGCATACAAGAACTGTGAATACACGCGCGCCCACACACACATACACACAAACACTTATATATACTACACACACATATGTATGTATGTATGTATGTATGTATGTATGTATGTGTGTATGTATGTATGTATGTAGATTAATTGAATTGAAAACAACTCGAAGAATATATATATTAAAATCAACATATATTTTGCCGGAATGCTATATATTTATTTTAATGTATATGCCCCGAGTTGATTTTAATTCACTTAGTCAATATAGAAGCTCTTTCATAGATTCTTCTTATAAAAACATTCTCAGTGTATTTTGAGAACTCTTTCTCTCTCTTTCTCTCTCTCTCTCTCTCTTTCTCTCTCTCTCTCTCTCTCTCTCTCTCTCTCACACACACACACACACACATACACACACACATACACAAATACTGATACAAACATACATACATACATACATACATGCATACATACACACATACATACATACATATATACATACACCCTGGACACGAATGTGGTTAGAAAAATACAAGAGAAAGAAGGCATCTTTGGACCATTGATAAGGGGCTTGCAAATCCAATACTCAAAATATACTCTCAGCTTTATACCAATTATTATTGGAGCATCAGGATACGTACCAAGCCGTCTGAAGTATAGTATGGCTGAACTTGGAATCTTTGGGAGGGAATGCAAATTTTTAATCCATGTGCTACAAATGATCACGATATCTGGGGCTATATAAATCTGCAAGTCCTTCCTAACATTTGAAGGATGACAGTTAAAATAAGATACTTTCCTTCACAGCCTTGCTGGCCGCTCAAAGGTTTACTCTAAATTAAAAAGATAAAAAGAAGACATACTTGCACGCATACATACATACATACATACATACATACATACATACATACATACATACATACATGGATGGATGGATTGAAAGCACGCAGCATACAAAAAAAAAAGACTATGCATGGATATGTTGCCAGGGAGCTTGAAGATGACAGTAGAATTAACACGAAGCGCAGTCACTCTTGGGCACAAGACCACTACATCACATTACACTTTCATGGTTATGCGTTTGCAATCCAGGAACAGGAGAGACATTGACGCTCTTGTAATTCCAAGGTGCAACCGCATGTGTAGGCTATGTTATGTTTCTGTGGAAGATATCATACATGTGATTAGCAACTGTCCTAAAATGTCATCACTGTGCTACCTCCCTATGCGACACGATGTTGTTGCTAAAACAGTTTGCAATGCCATCTGCAAAAAATAATAATAAACTTAGAAAATCCCTCTGTTATGGAATACATTCATAAACACCAATTCAAGGAATACTGGTGGAATATTCCGATCAAATCTTCTGTCAAATGTCAGCATAACAGTCCAGATATTGTTGTTTGGGACTGAGGGACAAAGGTATGCACCATCAGAGAGGTCAGCTGCCCTGCAGATATAAATATCTCTTTGAAAATCAAAGATAAAGAGGATATCTATGGACAACTACTTCGAAACCTCCATCTTCTATATCCAGACTATGAATTTATATTCATACCAATAATAATTAGAGCACTAGGTTTTCTTAGTAAATGCTTAAAGGAGAATCTGGATAAACTGGGATTTTCAGAAAGAGAAATTGACCGGCTGATTCGTACATTACAAGTGCAATCTGTAAGTGGAACAGTAAAAATACGCAAGACTTTTCTCAAGTTCCAAATGTGAATTTGTCTGTGTTAACTTCATCCCAAAGATGGAGCCTTGTATCTTTGTTTGAAACCAGCTCCCTCCTCAATGGAAGATTTATAATAATTAAAAAATAGAAGAGACATGCATACATACAAATGCATTCGAAAAGAAGACCGTCTTGGAATATATAGAGAATCGTCCAGTTATCGAATACGTACGCAAATACCAGTACAAGGAATACTTCCAACTGAAAGCATAACAGCCGGATATTGTTATCTGGGACAAACAAGTAAAAATATGTACCGTCACAGAGGTCGGTTGTTCTGCTAATGTGAATATCCTTTTGAAAATCAAAGAGAAATAAGGTAACTATGGACAATTTCGTCGAAACTTCCAGCTTCTACAGTATATCAGGATTGCAAATTTAGATTTATACCAATAATAACTGGAGCACTTGGTTTTGTAAGTAAATGCCTTACTGTCAGTCAGGAAAAGCTTGGATTTTCAGAAAAAGAAATCAACCGTTTCGCACATTACAAATCCAATCTCTAAGCAGAACAGTAAAACTATGGAAGACCTATCTCAGGTTTAAAATGTGACATTGTTTTCCTTATCTACATTCCCAAAGATGGAGATTTGTATCTTTATTAGAAACCAGCTCCTTCTTCAGAGGAAGAATTTAAATGATTAACTACAGAACACACATACATACATTACATACATACATACATACATTACATACATACAAAGATCGTTGAGCTGCTATAGAGTTCATGTCATGCTGTAACAATAGCCAAACTCTGCAGCTTTGATTCTTCCTTATATCTCTCAACGTCGTTCACAGGTTTCTAATGTTGAGTAACAAAATCTTCAGGAAATCTCAACACTACGTATCCATTCCAGATTCCGATTACTTTCTCAAATATAATGTTTAGTTATTCACATCGTTTTGAATTAATCATGCGTTAATTCATTGGAGTATACACCATAACGAATTTTTCGTTCAAAGCACTAGATTATTATTAATATATACACACACAGACATATATATAAATATGTGGGAGCGTGTGTGTGCGTGTGTGTGTGTGTGTGTGTGTGTGTGTGTATGTGTAGAAAGAAACTAGTTACGTTTTGCTTACATTCTTATTCTATGGTGGGTTGTATCATGTAGAAAATTTATTTTATGCTGTTATAATGCGTAATGTAGAATGTTTTTTCTCGTGAAAGTTTTTAGGAATAAACTCTATGTTGGACTCCTCTGTTATATAATATTTGATATGGAAATGTTACACGTAGAATTCCCTCATTTTCCGTACATGTTTTAACAAAACTCTGACGCTTTTCTTTCCCCTTCATTCTTGATTATCTATACGTGGTTGAGAAAACGATTATTGAAACTAACTTCGTTCATACCTCTATGACATCTATTTTCACGTTACTCACTAGTTATCTTCTATTGAATTTATATAAAATGCTTTGCATAAATATTTGCTGTTAGGCGAACAGTTTTCTTCGCTCTGCAAATTCATCTTCGTTCCTGAGTGTTCCGTACTTGCTCACATGCTTTGTGAAGTTGTAACCAACTTAGGTGTTATTTATCATTACATTAATATTGGTACAAACCTCTGGCAGAAATATACTTTTTGATTAACATTATGAACTTCCTATCTACTTTAGTTACTATAATCTTTCTCAAATGTAAGTGAAGTCAGGTGATATATTTTCTCACTGTGCTGTGCTGCCACACATTGCTAAGAAACTGATATTTCCTCAAAGCTCGCTTATTTCTAATAGTTGACAGCTTGACTAAGGTATTATCAAATGTCTTCCAAGTTTTTCTGCTGATATTCCTAACCACATCTTTAACAATTATACTACGGTGGTGGTTTAGGTCTTTAGTCATGTACAATATTGTTTTAACATTTACCAGTGCCTGGGTCTAACACAAGATCTAGGAAGCCTTTAATCGCATGTCAATTTCGGAGAATTCTTGATTCTTGAGATAACCAGCCCCTCATATTTTGTGCCGGTCTCAATTCCTATTTGGTGTTTGTTTATTTTTTATGTCGAAGAAAACTTCAATAGGTCAAGGATTTAATCTTGTAATATACTTTTCGTCTCTGTTGTCTAGATAAGTTAAATCTCATTTTTGTCTTGTGTATGTATGTTCGTGTATATAGGCGTGAATCTGCGTTTTCGAGTGTGTGTGTGTGTGTGTGTGTGTGTGTGTGTGTGTGTGTGTGTGTGTGTGTGTGTGTGTGTGTGTGTGTGTGTGTGTGTGTGTTTCTTTGTTGGGTTCAAAAGTACTGTTCTTCCTGAATCATTTTCTGAGGTGCGAAGCGAGGACCTTCTTGTATTTATGCGTCCTGGTTTTTGTTGTTTGTTTTCTTTTTCTTTTTTTTCCTCACGTCTCTGGAACTTTATTCATATATCTTCTCTGAATATCCTTTACATTTCTATCCAGCAGTGTTCCTGTTGCCTACTTAATGGGCTGAGACGGCCTGGTCTTTTTCTACTTGGAGACTACCTTGAAGATTATTTTCGATGGGAACTTTTGATGGTCCATGCTACAGTATCCCTTCTACATCACCTCAATCCTACCTAGTAATGATGTAGTCTGAGAGGTGACAATGTTTTTATTGACAACACACCCAATACCTCTTCCGTTTTTCCTTCTACTTGAAGATGATGTTACTAAAGATGAGGCATGAAGTGAGAAGTCCTCCATTTGTGTTACATCTCCTTACTATACTCTTTTACTTGTTTCAGTCATTTGACTGTGGCCATGCTGGAGCAGCGCCTTTTAGTCGAGCAAATCGACTCCAGGGCTTATTCTTTGTAAGCCTAGTACTCATTCTATCGGTCTCTTTTGCCGAACCGCTAAGTTACGGGGACATAAACACACCAGCATCGGTTGTCAAGCGATGTTGGGGGGATGGGGAGGAAAACACACGCACATAAAAACACACACACACACACACACACACACACACATATATATATATATATATATATATATATATATATATATATATATATATATATATATATATATATATATATATATATATATATATATATATATATATATATATATATATATATATACGACGGGCTTCTTTCAGTTTCCGTCTACCAAATCCACTCACAAGGCTTTGGTCGGCCCGAGGCTATAGTAGAAGACACTTGCCCAAGGTGCCACGCAGTGGGACTGAATCCGGAACCATGTGGTTCGTAAGCAAGCTACTGTGTTTGCTAATAACATATGACCGCCTCTGAGCTTCTTGACCAGCACGTGTATAGAAATCGCTCATTATTATCAGCTTGTCTCCTCTTGGAATCTTACATCATATGATCATTTGCAGAGTATTGTAGAACTCGTTTGCACCACCACAGTTCATCATTGTAGGAGCTACAATGATGAACCGATCAAGGTGACACAGCATCCTTTCACAGTTGATCACTCAAAGTTGTAATTCACTTGCTAATATCTGGTTTGGCTATAATACTGTTATGTTTTTCACGGTAAAGCTAACACTGATCATATGTCACTACTCTTTGCTCTGTCACTACAATGGAGTACTTGATATTGCCATATTCTGGCAATTTCGTCTCACAAATGATAACTATAAAATATAACTTTATCAACGTCGTTTCTTTACAGCTCCAGGGCCGTAAGTACGATGTGCATTTCTCATCGATCTGTCTTTGCTCTGTCTAGTAAGGTTCTAGCATTTCATTCGGCCATATAAAGGCTCGCATTCTCGCATTCTAGTAAATTTCTTGCTGCTGTTCAGAACGGAGGACAACTAGTAAATTCCATGGTATCCTCGGAACCGATCAATCCGATCTAATTTTGACTGGAAGATATTATTTTATAGGATTGCTTGCAGGAGATTTAAATCCTAATAACTTTTTCAGTGACTTCTCATGTTCTCTCAGTGGGCTGTGGTATACACAGCGAGCAAGAAAAAGCGGATATATATTGATTCACTGCAGTGACTTGCTGTTACATAACCATAAAAGTGATGCCTCTCCGTCCATTTGAGGAATTTCCACAGAGCTCTTGGATGACCGATGATCTACCTGAGTTTATTAGCCTTCCTTGATAGGTGTTGTGCTTCGTCCTGCAATATATCTAATAACCGCTCTCCTTCCCAAGCAAACTTCGTGTGATTACTGGTTTCCTATGGTCGTATGATGGTGGCTGTAATAACAGTATTGTTGTTGTTGTTGTTGTTGTTGTTGTTGTTGTTGTAAGAGGAGGAGGAGGAGGTGATGGTTGAAGGCTTCGATGACGGTGGTGCTTAATGTTGCTGACATGTGGTAGCGTGTGGTGGTGACTGTAGTAGTAGTAGTAGTAGAAGTAGTAGTAGTAGTAGTAGTAGTAGTAGTAGTAGTAGTAGTAGTAGTAGTAGTAGTAGTAGTAGTAATGGCAACAACAGCAACAACAACAGCAGCAGCAATGGAAAGATAAGATAATCCCGCCTTTAATTCTTGATCCAGCAATGAAAACAAAACGATAAAGCACGAATGTGAAAATGTGACTGTTCCGCTTTTGTTATATTTTTATTCTTTAATTTCTTTTTCCTGTCTTATTTTCTGTTGTTTCATACTTTCTATATATTTTATTGATGTTTTGCTTCGTTAATTCTCTCCTATACATAATCTCATATATCTTTCTATATATATATATATATATATATATATATATATATATATATATATATATTTAAATATATATAAAGGGCATTAACTGTGTATTAATGCCTCACGCTATCGAGGGACTAAATAAGTCAAAAAACTACCAAAAATAAGTAACATATTTACCGAAAGCGAAATTTTGAAAAGCTGCATTCCCTCGCTTTCGGTAAATATGTTACTTATTTTTGGTAGTTTTTTGACTTATTTAGTCCCTCGATAGCGTGAGGCATTAATACACAGTTAATGCCCTTTATATATATTTAAATATATCTGTGAAGAAACGATGAATCTTTTCATTACGAAATTTTTCGTTATTTTTTCATTATGAGGTTTTTTCACGCTAACTACTTGATAAATTCTTATAAAGAATTTATCCTATATTATATTATATATATATATATATATATATATATATATATACAAACATGCATCACTGTAATACAACACAAGAGAACAAGTCCTTAGTTACATACTGAGTACTTTGAAACGTTGAAATCAATGGTGGAATAATAGCGATTTCAAATGTAGGCACAAGACCAACAATTTCCTGGAAGGGGTAAGTCAATTACATCGACCCCAATGCTGAACTGGTACTTACTTCGTCGCTCCTCAAATGACGAAAGGCAAAGTCGCCTCAGCGGAATTTGAACCCAGTACGGAAATACGGCTGAAATGTCGCTAAGCCCAGCGTGCTAATGATTCTGCCAGCTCGCCGCTACGAGGTGGAATAATAATGGCGCTTCACAATTTTTTATTTACATTCTTTAGTTAAGAAGGAAAACAACCCCTGTGGCATTTAGTGGGTCTGAAGATAAAATATGCAACGGTATTCGGTAAAGACATTCAACAAACTGAATTAAATCACGCCATAGTTTGACTTTACCTTTCATCGCTAATAAAATAGAGGATCTTTTTTAAAACGGGGGCCACATTTTTCATTAATGTCTTACGTAGTGTTTTTGGTACCGAAAGACTTTCAAACTTCGTATACTTATCTATTTTGTGTTATAGAACAGAAAAAAATGTTTGTATTCGAATTTATTTCATGTAAAAAATTGTCTTATTTCGATAATTTCAACCAATCACTGACAAGTATTCAGTTGTTTACATTTATTCCTTTGGCTGATTAAGCGGTGTAAAGCGTATTTAATTTCCATAGCTTCGTTTTATTTGCTTTTTTCATTTTCTTTTTTTTTTCTTCGTTTTATTTGCTTTTTTCTTTTTAAATTTGCTGTTTTACCCTAACCCTAACCCTAACCCTATCACCGATAGAATTGTTTCAGAATCGTTTGTTTATGTAGTCGGCACTTAATGTATATCGGCTGAATGGACGTCAGTGATTGGTTGAAATTACAGAAATATGACAACTTTAACATGGAATAACTTAGGGATTTCTTTTTTTTTAAGAAGACTAAGAGAAAAAGATGTTTTATATGACACATTTTACCAGTGTTCCAAGTTTCAAAGTGTTTCGTTAATGAAAAATGTGGCCCCCGTTTTAAAAAAGATCCAAAATATATATTCTTTTTTACTCTAGGCACAAGGCCCGAAATTTGGCGGGAAGAGGTCATTCGATTAGATCGACCCCAGTACGCAACTGGTACTTAATTCATCAACCCCGAAAGGATTAAAAGTAAAGTCGACCTCGGTGGAATTTGAACTCACAACGTAAAGACAGGCGAAATACCGCTAAGCATTTCGCCTGGCGTGCTAACGTTTCTGCCAGCTCGCTACCTATTAAAATATATATTTGTTTCTTTATTGCCCACAGAGGACTAAACATAAAGACGACAAACAAAGGGATTACGTCGATTACATCGACCCCAGTGCATAACTGGTACTTATTTAATCGACTCTGAAAGGCAAAGTCGACCTCGGCGGAATTTGAACTCAGAACATAAAGACAGACGAAATACCGCTAAGCATTTCCCGGCGCGCTAACGTTTCTACCACGTCTCCGCCTAATAAAATATATATTAGTTGAGAAATGATATCGTCAGTTAAACTGGCTGCACATATTCCTGGAAAATGTATCAATAATATGCGAAGTCATTAATCAACATGAAGGCTAAATGTAACATTTGATTAATTACATTGGAAGAACGAACACTCTTAAGTAGATTAGAACGCCGAACCTTTTTTTTTCTTCTTGCCTTAAACATCACCATTAATGCTTGGGATGGTTGCTTCATATCTGCAACCTGAAGTGGTTAGATAACATTTCAAACTTCTCCGTTTCAGCATAATAAAGTAAGTTTTTAATAGCTTCAAGATAACATGGCTTCTTCAAGGTTTTGGTGAATATGATAAATATTAGTGGGGTTTGGATTAGTAATCTGATAAAATATTAATATGGCATACCGAAGATATTACCCTGTATAGTAAGATTATACAGAAAGAAAAATAGTTGGCAACTTACTAATCTCTAAATTGTTGATGTTTAGCCCCAAGCCAGCTCTGTCTGACGAAGCCTATGATCAAATGCATTCCAGTCTTGACCATCCCGTCTTTTGTTTTACTATTTTTTAGCTTAGTGTTACGTTGGACTATATTTTCCAATGTAACCCTAGTTTTCTCTAAGGCAAGATGTGGTTTGAGGATACTTTGTTGCCATGTCTGCAGATTGAGCGTCCAAGTACAGGTTCCTTCGGTGACTGTAATAACGTTTAAGTAATCAGTTGTACGAAGTACAGCTGTCACTTGCAAGTGAGTGTGACTTTGTAACTTGTACCATGCCTTCGCTAATAATTTTAGCTGGCTATATAGTCGCCAGCAGACATAGACACACTGTCGTTCCTTTGCCTCATCCATGACCCAGTAGAACATCTAGGATGAAATAGAGGGACACGTACAAGAGAGAGGAGAAGGAGAAATAGAGAAAGAGAGGAAAGAGATACATAGGTACACCCTCGCCTTGCTGATACGCATTAAAGCTGAGTAGACTGGTGCAACATGAAAAGAAAAGCTTTGCTTAAGGACACAGCGCACTGTCTAGTCCATGAATTGAACTCGGGAGTTTATGATCATGACTCAGATACCCACACTACTAGTCCACTCGACCACGTGCTTTCAGTTAAACAGTCAAGTGAAGACACGTCAAATCATAGTTTAAACACCAAGCATTTGGACACGTTTATGGAAACCGCTTTATTGCTTTATAGTTAATGGTTCGGTTGTATAAAGCAGGAGAGACTACAGTGGATTGTAGTATTAAGGAGGACAGATTAGGAAATACTTTAAATGGTCATTTGGAAGAGGAGACAGAGTACACTAGTGAGGTTGGATAGTCATGAGAAATCAACCGGTTTAAGCAGAGCTGGCATGAAGCCGTCATGCCCCTTCGTGCTGTCATTACTATGTCTCGTCTTTTCTACTAGATCTCTCGCAAATCACTTATTATTTATATATTCTATATCACAATTTGTGGACAATAGTTGCTTTGATTAAAGGTTTCCAAAGGGTCAATTACAAGTTCACTGTATTTTTAATGGCGTGAGTGACAAGAGAACGCCTCGGTGCAATATATTTCGTTCGAATAACACCGGTTTTATGGCTTTGTTTGTTTACCTTCGCCAATATACACCAGTGAAAGATATAAGAGCATGCACACACGCATACGTACAGATATACATAATACATACACACGCACGCATACATACATATACATACTACATACACACACACGCACACACAATCTTCAAATTTAGATATCAGAAGTTTCCATGCTTGTATGAAGAACTTGAGTAACCTAAGTTTTTTTATGTGCAATTTATATAATAAGATTCTGATTCTGAACATCAACCAGTGAGACTGCTAGATCATGTTTAGGTACCTATTCATTGTTTATAAGAAATAATGTAGGAAAATCATTAATTTATGTCCATTGTACAACATATTCTGAATAATAGGAATATGATATCTTTAATCCCGGATTCAAAGGTATGCGAAATGTCTTTAAACTATAATACCTGCTTGTGACACAACAATGCTACTATGACATAGGTACATCACACAGCCCACTGGGCTTCTGGTAAAGACACACAACTCTAGGCTTAGACTGAGCTATGACATGAATAAGTTCTTTGTTTGTAGAATTAGGACTCCTTGCCAATTTCAACGTTTTAAAGTTTTCCGTGTTAGAATTTAAGTCTTTGATCTATAAAGGTGACGTTCCGAAAAATGTTAGTATCAGATTGGACAAATTTGCTAGCTGGACGAGACATCGTGACAAACCTTACAAACCGGGATGTATAGTAATCAGACAGACAGACAGACAGACAGACAGACAGACAGACAGACAGACGTTGGGCTGCTGTGTAGTTTCCACCTACCCAATCCCCCACACAAAATACAGGCCAATCTAGTGAATGACACTTTTTTTAAGGCGCCGCGCAGTTTGAGCGAACCTTGGACCTTTTCGCATTCATTCCTTCCCTGAAAATTCCACAATCACGAATTCCCTTCTTGCTACCATTTTCGTACAGGCACCGTTCTCCGGAAGTGTAAATTGAACATTAACTGCACTCTAGTAAGGCCTACAAAGATGAAGATCACTTCTCTTCCTACTTTGACTATCAAATTTACCCCCACTTCCACTCCCCAACCCTACCCCTACCCCTACCCCCAAGCATGGAAAAAAATGAAGTTTTGCGTACTTAGAGGAACTGAAACCACAGTAGATCTTATGAAGAAGTTAACTGATCTGCAGGGTATTTTTGTACGACTCCAGACGGTGAATTGGTAAAGTCGTTCGAGCGAAAAGCAAAATACCCTCGGGCTATTTGCACTCCTAATTTCAAATCATGCAAAGGTCAAATGTTTCTTTCATCCTTCCAGGGTCCACATAAAAGTGCCACTGCAGGGCGGTGCATTACCTGAATTATTATCGGATTGGTTGAGATGACCGATGATCTACCTGAGTTTATTAACCTTCCTTGATAGGTGTTGTGCTTCGTCCTGTAAGATACCTAATAACCGCTCTCATTCCCAAGCAAACTTCGTGTGGTTACTGGTTTTCCTTTGGTCGTATGATGGTGGTTATAATAGCAGTATTGTTGGTGGTGATCTCCCAACTTAACTCTGTTGCTTGGTCCTTGGGTGTTTATGGCGAAGTTCACTTTCCGATTTGAGGACACCTTTCTCCCTCCCTATCACTAGTTTTGGCGGCCTTGAAGAAAAGGGTTATAGGCAAAGGCTTTCCTGCCTCGACTAAGCAATGAATAAGTATAAAAAAGTACAGCCGTTACTCGCGAACATGTTTTTGTTGATAATATATATTATGTTTTGGGTAATTGTTTTAGATGCCTATGTTCTTCTGGCACTCCGTCGCTTACGACGTCGAGGGTTCCAGTTGATTCGATCAACGGAACAGCCTGCTCGGGAAATTAATGTGCAAGTGGCTAAGCACTCCAGACATGTGTACCCTTAACATAGTTCTCGGGGATATTCAGCGTGACACAGCGTGACAAGGCTGACCCTTTGAATTACAGGTCCAACAGAAACAGGAAGAAAGAGGGAGAGAAAGTTGTGGTGGAAGAGTACAGCATGGTTCGCCACCATCCCCTGCCGGAGCCTCGTGGAGCTTTAGGTGTTTTCGCTCAATAAACACTCACAACGCCTGGTCTGGGAATCGAAACCGCGAGTCCGCTGCCCTAACCACTGGGCCATTGCGCCTCCCAGATGCCTATGTAGTTGCTGATATAAAACACCGTGTCGGATGCCTTTCCATGATTCAGCTGAACATATAGGGCATGACAGCAGGAAACATAAAGACAGAGCTACAAAAGTACCCGGCTTCTATTCATCTACAATTGAATAGTCTGGAATAAGGTGAAATGAAGGGCATCGCTCAAGGACACAACTCGCTGCTCGGTTCAGAAATTGAACTCATGACCGAATTAATCATGAATTATCTCATAGCTGCGTGATTTTGATGACGTGATTGTTCATGTTTATAGTGGCATTGTAGGGTAGGCGTGAGAGGCCAGATCTGGCTAGTTTGAACATAAAAATAGATCAAATACTTGAGTCCGACATGGCCTGTTTGAATGCTAAAGGATTAAGAGACACGGCTCATCACCAGGCGGTCTGCACTACTAAAAGAATTCAAGGCAATTTTTCGTTAAGCGTGCCATTCAGAAAGTCCCAGGGCCCACAGTTTTCCCCTGACTGTTTGAACCACAAGATTCTGTTCCTTTTGATTTCTAACATTGGTACACGATCAGAAATTTTATAAAATTTCGAAGACTGAATATAATTAAGACCAACCATTAGTCCTTAGTATTGTCTATACAGGAACGTATGAAAAGCTAAGTCTACTTTGGCGCCACTTAAATTCAGAACAAAGAAGACGCAACTAAATACTTCAGAAAACGTTATACGTGCCTCTACACATTTAGTCACTGCAACGACTTTTCAGAACTAGTTTATGAGTCACAATACTGACACGGATCAATACTTCAGAATGCAAATAAAGGTCTTTCTTAGTTTCAAATGTTAAGAATGACGTGGCCATTCGTGACTGTGCGTGTGTTTTTGTTTTTTATTTTATGTACCTGTTGCATTACATACGTGAGTGTATGTGTATGTGTGTGTGTGTTGTGTATATTTATAGGTGTCTTTATGGGTGTGTGTGTGCGACCTACATGTGCGTGCATTTATGTGTATGTCAGTGACAGTTTCATGTGCATGCATGTGTGAGCGTCTGCTCAAGCGAGACGTGTGTGTATGTTTTCATAAATGTATGTGTATGTGTGTGTCCTCTGTAAGAGTGAATGCTTGCGTACGTGTGTGCGTGTGTGTGTGTGTGTGTGTGTGTGTGTGTGTGTGTGTGTGTGTGTGCTAATTGCACCCCTTGAATAAGTTTTCTGAAAAACAGGATATTGAACAACTGGTGTCGCTGGTGTTGTTGTTATTACTGTTATTTAGACACATGTCAACCCAGCTCAAACGAACCTATGATTAGAGACAAGACAACCATGTCGTTTCCCTCTTTGTGTAGGCATTGTGTAACACCAGACTGTGTCTCCTTAATATATTTGGGACAGCATAGTGTAATCTGAGAAAGAGTTAACTGCTATTTCTAACAGGTCGGTCTACGGTCTACCACGTAGTCCTTGTGGGTCTTTTTTTTTTATTGGTTCGTCGTCGTTTATGGGCTGGTGATGCAATAACAGGCTCAGTTTTGAATAAGATTCAAAATTAGAAGGTGTTTATTTATGTTAGGTCAGACGGCCTGTCGTAAATAGGGAACACTAATATCATAACTGCGATCAGCTTTGCAGATAAAACTGGCCTAAACAAACAAGAAACAATCTCTTTCGTCTCAGACCTCACTTTCAAAACATTCTGGTGCGTGCGTGTGTGTGTGTGTGTGTGTGTGTGAGAGGCTGTATGCGTATACTTAATAAATACATATAACTAATTCTCTTATATTACTCACACACTAATACACACACGTATACACATGCGCATACACATAAATGCATGTATATACACGTATGTGAGTATTATGTACGTATGTATGTATGTATATCTGTCTGTCTGTATGTATGCATGTATGTATGTATGCATGTATGTATGTATGCATGCATGCATATGTGCATTTATGTATATATCTGTGTGTATGCGTGTATGTATGTATCTAAGAATAACTGTATGAATAAATAAACAGAATCCGAGACGAGCCGTGATCTGTGCCAGCAAAAATTGTATGCACATATATACATGTGCATGTATGTGTGCGCATACATGTACGTGCGTGTGCGTGTGTGTGTGTGTGTGCGTGCGTGTGTGTGTGCCTGTTGTGTGTTTGTGTAGGTAATGTGTAAATGATTCTGGGTTTGTATACCATAAGGAGAAAAATTCTATCTTTTAAGAACACAAGCCCTTAACAGAGTGAGTAAAATAATTTTTCGTCCTTAGTTAATGAAAATGCGGACAGTGGATAATGACAGAAAATGGCATAGAATTAGTTGCGCGTGTGTGACAGGAAAGTAACCAGAAAGATAAAAATGGTAAAGGAAAAAAAGAGAAATTTCTTTTGTGAGAGATTGAGGTTGTTGGCACTCCGTCGCTTACGACGTCGAGGGTTCCAGTTGATCCGATCAGCGAAACAGCCTGCTCGTGAAATTAACGTGCAAGTGGCTGAGCACTCCACAGACACGTGTACCCTTAACGTAGTTCTCGGGGATATTCAGCGTGACACAGTATGACAAGGCTGACCCTTTGAATTACAGGCACAACAGAGACAGGAAGTAAGAGTGAGAGAAAGTGGTGGTGAAAGAGTACAGCAGGGTTCGCCACCATCCCCTGCCGGAGCCTCGTGAAGCTTTAGGTGTTTTCGCTCAATAAACATTCACAACGCCCGGTCTGGGAATCGAAACCGCGATCCTATGACCGCGAGTCCGCTGCCCTAACCACTGGGCCATTGCGCCTCCACGAGAGATTGAGGTAGATGGTGGAGATATAACATGACTTATTAGGGACAATGTCGACGCTCACATAGGCCATGGAGAAGAGGAACTTTAATCACTCCCAAAAGAAGACATGGTTTAAATGTTGGAAACGCATCTCCCATCGAACTCAAAAGCTTTATATTTTACCTTTCTCTATCTCTCTATCTCCCTGCCTCTCTCTCTTTCTCTTTTTTTCTGTGTGTTCATAAACACACATATGAGAAACTTATGATTACGTACGTATGCATCAATACATAAACCTGCGTTTCTTTACATCAATTATTTATACGAATACGAGTCAACGAAGCAGCTTCTAGTGGTCGATCGATCGATCGATCGATCGATCTGCAAGTCATAGCAGTAAAATTTCCATCAAATCACACAATACAATACTTTTAGAAAAAAAAAACCGAAGGACACATTGAATAATGCAGTCTTGAATATGTTTTGTTTAAAAATATGATGGGATTGTCATCTTGTCATTATAGCTGGAACGCTTTTGGCAATAGGTGTTGGGCTTTTTTACGTTCCTGTAATCTAGAAAAAGATAGAATAAGTACGAGACTTAGAAAGAAGTACTGGGATCGATTTCGATCTGCTCCATAAGGGCTGGCCTGGAGCTAAACAACAACAACCAGTACCTCTTGTGGGAATATCCAGAACCCGAGGTATCTTTCATGGTTTGCAACGGTAACATGAAATCCATAGGAGGTTTCATAGAAGACGTCAATTAGCTCAATTGCCGTGAAGAGTGAAGGACACAATGTTTCGGTCCTTAGACTTTCGTCAGAGAGTGAGGCAGTACTAGGGCCGTGTTGGTGCAGATGTCTCTGCTGTATATGAGGGAGTTAACAGTACTTTGTCTTGTTTGGCTATAGCTAGTTTATGTTTTTGTTTTGTTTTTGGTTACATTGGTCTGTACAATACATTAACATGTGGTGTGATCTAGATATCTGTTAAAATTTCTGAATGCTTCAAAACAAGGTTCAGCTAAATTCCTGAACGAAGGAATTTATATACACATTTAATACATTTATATAAATAAGACTTATCGTGTGTGTGTGTGCGTCTGTGTGTATACAAACATATAAACATAGTATGTGTATATATATGCATATAAATATATATGTGTGTATATATATATATACGTATATGTGTGTTTAGCATATGTCTGTATATACGTTTGTATGTGCATGAATATACATCTACATAGGCACGCACACACATACATACATACATACATACATACATATATACATGCGTGTGTATGTCTTGTGTATAGATAGAAATATTGGAAGAGAGAGAAGAGGAATGGAGAGCGCTGCGTATATTTATGTACAAGTTTGGTAAAGAAGTATTTAAAAAGTCAACACGCTAAGATGTATATGCACGAGTACCCACATACATAAAAGCAAAACACCCACAAGCACATTACACACACACACACACACACACACACACACACACACACACACACACACACACACATACACACACACATCACACATATACAGTCTGTGTTATTGGTAAGGTTTTTTGTTGCGTAAGATAAGCCGCTGTCCGGCTAAATAAATAAAGCGTTGTCGCTGAGAGCGATTAACATGACATATCTGTTTAGCTGAGAGTTAAGCTTCTGTTTATAACATTGCCTACGACTGACCCTGTATTTACACATTGCTGACTTATTCACTGGTTGTTGGTGCTGGGAAATACTACTTGAAATGTATGTTATGTACGTGTAAATGTCACAGTGTGTGAATTGATGCCCTCTGTCAAAAACATGCATACGCACAAACACAATGTGTGTGTGTGTGTATGTATATACCAATTTTTACAAGAAAAAGGTTGCAGTGACTTCGAATTTTCGGCTTTTCCGCCTACGTCAGACTAATAGCGGCTAGCAAGCCGGAATTCCGAAGTCACTATGAATTTTTCCTTGCAAAAAATTAATAAAATATGTACTCTACTGCAAGATATTGAGTAAGCCGTCAATTTAATGTGACGTTGCTTTTATATATAACTTCACATAAAAGCAAGCATTAAAAAATATATATGTATGTGTATACGTACGTATATGTATGTATGCATGTATTATGTATTAATGTATAATTCAAATTTACTGAAAACAAAAGACGAAGACAGGTGTGGTAACAAGCATGTGTATTAGTTTGACGCGCAGGAAAAATGGAAAAGTCTTTGATGTTTCGAGCCTATGCTCTTCGACAGAAAGAGTTGAAATGAAAAAATTATGTATGTATGTATGTATGTAAACATCTGTACAGTTATTTTTGACTTGCTCTTGTACACTAAAATGTGAAAGGCATTCGCGACGGTATTTCGTCTCGAAGTAAAATTTCTCTACATAGATTTTGCGTTGAAAACACATTAGGTCGAGCTTCAAGAATCGTTGCTTGACAATCAGACCTCTTCAATGATAAACACTGCTTTGGTGATTTGGAGGTGAGCAGGAACTTCTGCTACTATGCATAGAAAATAAATGTACACATGTTTATTTTCATATTCTTCGAGGATGCTTTGTATGCTTATACTAAATTTATTCCTGCATGGCAAGCCGCAGCACAAACCACGAAATGCATCGCTTACTATTTTCTGTGCATCTCTTTGATATCTATCAATCTGTGTGTGTGTGTGTGTGTGTGTGTGTGTGTGTGTGTGTGTGTGTGTGTGTGTGTGTGTGTGTGTGTGTGTGTGTGTGTGTGTGTGTGTGTGTGTGTGTGTGTGAAATGTAAGGTATTTCCTATACTGTAAATATACAATCTAAGCCTTCATATAGAGGCTAAATCGTATGTTTTTTTAAAGTATTTATTATGAAATGTAAGACGTATATATTTATGTATATTCATATATATTTACATATACATATACGTATATACACACATACATACGTGCATGTTTATGCGTGTATATATTATGTGTGTATGTATATGAAATGTAAGTTATTTCCTATATTATAAGCATACGATTTAGCTTCACGAATATATCCAGGCACGTTTTCTGTTTAATTACTGAACGTAACTATAGAAACCAGATGAGTGGGACAAAAGAAGTAAGTCAGTACGACTTCATGTCGCACCAACCTGCTTTGCTCGTCATTTACCAACGCGCACGCACATAAATGTAGCCGCGCTCATTTGTATTTTTATATCTGTACATGTTTATCTATTATGTTGTGTGGATTTGTAGGAAAAAAAAAAGGTTCAATGCATTGTCAACGTACCATTTTCCCTTCGCTTACTTGTTCAGGCTGTCGGACGACTTTCTATTGGCAACGGCGTTCTTTCGGTATCTAAGGTACCTATTCTCCGGAGCATTCACTCTCATACATACATGCAGACATGTATATGTGCTTGTAAAAATATATATATCCATGTATATAATATATATTATATTTATATACATATATATATATATGTGTGTATATAATATGTATACGCACATGTATATATATATATATATATATATATATATATACACACACACGTGGCCTGATCAATGAGTATCCGGACTGTTGCTATTGTAACGAAGCTAAAGCACGCAAAGTAAAGCCGCTTGGCAGAGATTGACCTTGCACTCTGCTGTGCATGTACACTAAGTTTTAACATTCTACCTCACTTCTGCTGGTAACAGCAGTGCTTGGAAGTAACTTGTGTAGAGTGTGATCGTTGCATTGACCATGACAGAGGAAGTTGAGCAGAGAATCTGCATGAAATTTTGCCAAAAGCTTGGCAATATCTGCTCAAAGGCTTAGGCAAAGTTTTCAAAATGTTTTCTTCGATCCCGAGACACAATCAAGGAGTTCTTGCGCAGCTGAAACCCGAGTGTCGTTTTGGTCATCTGAAAGCAGTTTTGGCACAAACTTAGCAGCCACGCGTCTCATAGCCAAATCTTCAGTGATAATAGACTGAACTGAACCGTAATTGAGTGGATTTGGTAGACGGAAACTGAAAGAAGCCCGTCGTATATATGTATATATATATGTATGTGTGTGTATATCTTTGTGTGTCTGTGTTCCTCCCCCCCCCACACACACACACACAAAAAAAACATCGCTTGACAACCGATAGTAGAGTGTTTACGTCCCCGTAACTTAGCGGTTCGGCAAAAGTGACAGATAGAATAAGTACTAGGCTTACAAAGAATAAGTCCTGGGGTCGATTTGCTCGACTAAATGCAGTGCTCCAGCATGGCCGCAGTTAAATGACTGAAACAAGTAAAAGAGTTCCGTGGCAAGGCTGAGGGCGAAAGTTTGCATAAAATTCCGACCATCTTCCAGTCAAACACGAAAGGGACCACAGCTTTTAACGTATTCTTATCTCGGTGACAAACAGTTGCAAGAAGCTGATTTAGTATCGCTAGTAGTAACTTGCAAAAGTTAACTCTCAGAGCTTAATAACATTACTGTCGTGATCAGCCTTCGCGGTTATGTACACACGCACACGCACACGCACATACAACTTTATACCGACTCATAGGGACCCCTGGGTGGCGGTTAAATAACTATGAAGGTAGTCATAATCGCTAGCGATCGACTGCAGCAGTTGAGAGAAATGGGTGGGGGGAGGGAGAAGGAGAAACGTTAAAAATCTTGGTAGTTAATTAATTCACAATAAAATACAAATGAAATTAAGAGGATACAGAAATAATTAAAATTTTCAAATGAAATCTGGAAACGTTAATGAAAAAGATAGATATTATGATAACAAGGATAAACATCCGTGTTCAGTTAATGTTTATTTATCTCATGGTTGAGCGTGTGTACGTGTGTGTACATGTGCATATATATATATACATATATATATATATATATATATATATATACATATACATATACATATATATATATATATATA
>NC_142934.1:98727495-98744995 GCF_046866305.1 Octopus bimaculoides | reverse complement strand
TTGTCTTTTCAAGGAATTGCTATTGGTACTGACAGCATTAGCATTTCTGATGCCCTAGTTGGAAAGGATCGAAGTGTTTTCTTTGTCCGCTTTCTTCGCTATATAGATAGATAGATAGATAGATAGATAGATAGATAGATAGATAGATAGATAGAGAAAATTTGGTTACACAGTCTGAAAATCACGGAAGACTCTGCAATGTATATCAGAACTTATGTCTAAATTACCTGATTAACAAGGTAAAAAAACACCGCTGATTGAAACGATTTCTTGAACTATATAAAAAAAAAAGATCGTGCCCTTGTCAGATTCCTTGATCAGGTTGAGTAGTTTTGACTGACGAGACACACAACAAGGTCGAAACACTGCGGTGCCTCAAAGTCCTCTTACACTGGTAAATTTGTTTGTGGGTGTTATTTCGTGTAAA
Organism: Octopus bimaculoides; assembly: GCF_046866305.1. Classification (NCBI taxonomy): domain Eukaryota; kingdom Metazoa; phylum Mollusca; class Cephalopoda; order Octopoda; family Octopodidae; genus Octopus; species Octopus bimaculoides. Next base: position 98,744,568 of record NC_142934.1, on the reverse strand, counting down.
GGAAGAATGTATTCTCCGTTGGCGAAAACGAACTCCGATCAAATTTATATGTTTGAATCAGCTTCAAGATATTGTTTGAATCAGCTTCAAGATATTAAGATTGAATAGATAGATCATTATTGTATAAAGAAATATTCTATTACAACCAATATTACACCTTCCTGAAGGTGACGAGCTGGCAGAGTCGTTTCCGCGCCAGGCAAAATCCTTAACAGCTTATCGTCTTTCTTCACGTTCTAAGTTCAACTTCCGCCAACGTCGACTTTGCTTTTCATCCTCCCACGATTGATAAAATAAGTACCAGTCAAGCACTGGGGTCAATGTAACCGACTTACTCCCTCCCATAAAATTACTGACCTTGTGCCAAAATTTGAAATCGATATTACTCCAACTCAAGGTAGAGAGCTTGCAAAATCTTTACGGCGCCAAGCAAAATGCTTTAGAGCATTTTGTCCGTCTATACGTTCTGAGTTCAAATTCCGCCGAGATTGACTTTGCTTTTCATCAACTCGGAATCGACAAAATAAATACCAGGACAATGTAATGGACTTACACCCTCTCCCGAAATTGTTGGCCTCGTGCTAAAATTTGAGACCAACATTACTCCAGATCTGATTGACTTCATGCTCATAGATGTCCGACAGAATCGAAGAAAAAATTCGAGGAATTGTAAGTTACTTCAATCATTGGAATGCAGTCATGCTGGAGTACAACTTACAAGGAAATTTTTAATAAAGAAAGAAATTTTTTAATAAAAAAAGAAATTTTATAAAGGGATCTCTTTCATTTTATAAAGGAGTTTACTTATCACAAATCAACATTATACGCAGAAACAATATGGTTGGTATACATTGTGCTATGTTAATTTTAAAAAAAATCTCCGAGGTCTTATGGCATCAGGCATTTCATTAAACTGGAAGACTCTATAAAGGGATGATCTTTTGTCTCTCTCTTTCTCACTCTCTCTCTCTCTCTCTCTCTCTCTCTCTCTCTCTCTCTCTCTCTCTCTCTCTCTCTCTCTCTCTCTCCCTCTCTCTCTTTCATAAGCGTAATTCTCTAATGGTTTTTCATTTAAACCTGAATATAAAAATTCTTTGAAATAAAAAATGTTTATTCTCGGCCGATCTGAAAAAAAGTACATCATTGATATATCTTGACATTATGACTAAATGAAGTAAATATTACTGTCTGTGAGACTCAATCTATTTGTCTGTATGAATCAGTATGTACCAAAGTCTAGCAACTTCGCGTCATTTTCTTAAACCTTTTATAGTTTGTTCGTAGGATCCTTTTTCCTGAAGATGTTCATAAAGCAAGCATCGTTTCCAGTAAACGAAAACTCTAACTCTGTCAAAGAATATTCATATATTCTATTTTGGCTAAAATTGTGCGGACAGAAAGCAAAGAGATTGATTGTTTCCTCGCGGATTCCACACAATCTCCAAATACTGTTTATTTCATTTTACGTTTTTGGTAGTTTGTGGTGGGATCACATTGATCCTACATCACAATGAAAAGCAAAAATGATCAGTTAGTTTCAGCTTTGAGTTTCTCGTTTCTCAACAGTACTGGGTCTTTTCTTTATGCATTTACTCTCCACTTAGTCTTGTTTATTAGCCATCTTGAGTTTTTCCAGCAACTTCTTTAATCCCCCTCTCAATCGTTTTTTTTTAATAGTTTCTATTGCTGTTTTTCCGCTCATCTCACGTCTACTTGTTACCTTAGCCACTGTTCTGCATTTGTTGGCATCTTTAGAGAGAAAACAGACATTTTTTTTAATATTTTTGTTTTGTTTTGTTCCATTTATTATTATTTGTTGTTGTTGTTATTATATGTGTCTGCTTCCCTTAATTTTTTACTTGATATTTGTTTAATAGTTCAACGATAGATATTTTATAATAATGTAACCATACCGCTTTGTATTTGGAGTGATTATAATCTTTTTGTGTTAGTTTTTGGCTAATGTACTCTAAATGCAGACGTGTTATTTGTTTCTTTTTCGTTTTCCCATCTAGTTTTGTTCATTCAACTTCCAGTTGAGAGCATTAAAACTGTAATTTATTCTTGTATGTATGCATATGTGTATGTGTGTGTTATTTAATAATACATGCTTTTGGTTTTTGGCTTATTTATTTTTGGGCTTTTTTCTAACATTTAGTTTCAAGTATTTATGTGCCTATAATATCCCTTTCTAACATTTTCATGCGTACGTATGCGCGTACTCTTGTGTGTGCCTTTTACTCTGTCTAGATCATTAATTTCCAACTATTTGTAAGTCTCAGCTTCGTTCTAAATCTCTTATCTCTATTCCATTATCTAACATGATATCTGCGGATATTTTTACTAATTTCTCTCCCATTAGTGTTGATTTTACTCTAACTGAATTTCATGCCAATTTCCTCTGCTTCCTCCGTAGCCATCCATTCTCTACTCATATTCCTCCCTCAAACTCTTCTATATCTCTTTTGCCAAGTTCTTGATAAAATTGTTTGGTGGGGGTTGAAGGCGAATTCACTGTTATTTCTATTTTAAGTGTTGTTATCATTTTTCCTATCGATGGACTCTTGGCAATATAAGGAGAATTTCTTCTGATCGACGGTCTTTGATTTCAATACTTAATACACAACACACCATAATTTCCTGACAATAACAAAACGTTTCTCCGGACTCTTGGATTATTTTCTTTGTTATATTTGATAAGGGGAGTCTTTCCCGAAATGTTATAGAAATGTTAAACAACTTATGTAAGGTAATATAACACTCTCTGTTTTTATTAACTGATTGATATCAGCTTACATATTTTTCCTAAATTCTCACCTGCATTACACGAAAGCTCTTTAAAACATTTATATCTTTTACACTTTGTAATGCTTCAAGCAAATTATAATACTCTTTTTCTTTCTTTCTTTTTTTTTTGTTTTTTACTGGCACGCTGGATTTCATTTGTTTCTTTTTATTGATTTCATTAAGAATTAAAAGCTCTTTACGTTTTATTTTCCATTTTTGTTTGATTTTTTTTTTCCGATTCAACATTGTTCTTAAGATTTAGGCTAAAAGTTGATTGATCAAAGTTTTCATTTTAGGCATTCCATGAGCGACCACCAGGTCTTTTTAATGGATGAGATATCTTTGACTACATTATCTAATATGTGTCCACATATATTTTTTTTAACTGTAAGGAAGATTTAGCTGCAATTTCTAACTGTTTGAACAACCACATAGAAGTTGTTTCATTCGGTAAACATGTTTCTACGTGAGAACTTTTGATGAGTAACCGTTTTTGTTTGGTGACTACTTTGACGGCTGCATAAATAATTTTAATTTATCCCGTTTTCAATAATGTTCACATATATTACCAGTAAATCTACTATAACTTAGTTCGCATTCTTTTGTAGTCGCTGGGTCATTTGGTTGAATCCTTTGTTAGTCAATGCGGAGCTCTTCGATTGAATTTAATTATTTAACTATACCTACTTTTAGTTTATTGTCATATCTAGAATTATCCGCATTGAAAGTTTCTATTGGTAAATCTGCCTCACATTCACATTTATTCATATTTAGTACTGGTTAGGTTTTTTTTATCAATATTATATAGGTAATTTTAGCTTTGATGTTGTGTGTTGATATTTCTTTTGTTTATGCTTGTATTTTTTTGTTTGTTTTGTTGTATTTTGTATTTTTGTTTGTATGTATCTTTCTTTTTTTCTTCTTTTCTTTTTGCTTCAGTCATTGGACTGCAACCATATTGGAGCACCACCTTGAAGGGTTTAGTCAAACAAATCGACCCCCAATCTTTTTTTTTTTCTAGTTTGATACTTACACCTTTTTAGCTGATTTAAGAATACATCTTTAATCTGATAGTCTACAGAGATTCGAGTTTACTTTCAGATTAGAGTTATTTTCACTGCAGAATATATATATAATTTTATAACAGTCTTATATTGGAAGGTAAAGAATAGTTACAGGAACGTATTCCACTCGTGTCCACTTTCGCTTATGTTTTATTTGTGGGCAACGAAGGTATAAAATTTGGCTATTCATTTGGATTACTATCATTCTCATCAGATACTGTAATGTTTATTTCAGGCGATCCAGAATTTTTCATGCTCTATTTTTCATTCATTTTATGCATCAAATTTGAAGTACGCATTGCATTCTTTTTTTAATCTTGAACCAAATGATACTGTTTTCGTTAATCTAGTTTGTGCTCCGTTAACGTGGTCACATAACGAGTAGTATTCAACTGCAGCAGAATCGGTAGAGTTTTAGACATAAAGTTCGTAGTATTTTAGTTGTATCACGAAGTTTTGAATTGAAATCTCTTTAGAGTCGACTTTGATTTATTTTTCTAAGAGCTGATAAATAAAAGGAATACAAGACGATTACTAATCTCACCATTAAAATCTGTGTTTTTGTGCCTATACTCGAAATTCTTATTGCGGTAGAAGGTTGAGAGACCGGCAAGTCACCGGGCAAATGATCTCTCGTTTGAATATAAGATTTTTCAAACAAATTTATTCCACTTTTAAACTGTTCTCTATACCATCCTAGATAAAAATTTAAAAAATCTTGCATTGGTTAACTTTGGCTCAATGAAATTAGTAACATTTAATCAGCAATAACTATACTCTTTCCCTATAAATATACAGTCTTGTAATATTAGGAAAAATTGTTCTTTGTTTTGAAAACTTTAAATAAACATATTTTTGAGCGTATTATGAAAAATATAGAAACAAAAACAAAAACGAGTGATATTTTGAGATAACGGGTAGCCTGATCTGTTACATATGTTCTAATACATTCCATTAGTAGTAGATTACAACTATGCTTGCAACTCCACCCAATGTAGTAGTGTCATTAGTCAACAAATCATAAGGAGCAAACTGGGAAATCACGCGCTTATTTGAACCAACGGAGGAGTCTAGATTAGTCCGCTAGAAATAGCTCCAGCATTTTCCTTCAATCACATCTCAACAGCTTTAAGAGTGCAAACATGCATTGGATAATGTGGTCCTCGACACACTACTCGTATGTCAAGTGACAGTGTGAAGGAAGACTAAATGTCTATGGCTGGAATAGACTTATTGTTTTTACTTATTTCGCTCATTGGACGGCAGGAAACGGTGGAGCACAGCCTTGTCGGGTTAGCCGAAACGGTAGATTACGGGGACATAAACAATCTAACACCGGTTGCCAAGTGACAAACACAGGCAAGCACATATTAATGCATACATACACACACACACACACACACACACACACACACACACACACACACACACATATATATATATATATATATATATATATATATATATATATATATATATATATATATATATATATATAAATGTATTATGTATGTATATTATACATACATACATATATATATATATATATATATATATATATATATATATATATATATATATATATATATATATATGGTATATACATACACATATATGTATATGTCTATATATATGTTTATATATATAGAGAGTGGGGGGGAAATAAATATTCGTACATGTCAAAATTTTTTATTTATTTAATTTCTAATGAACATAAATGAGATATGCCAATACTATATTTGCATGCACGTACATAAACTAAGAATATGCAAAAGAAACTAATAAATTATAGTAACTAAGGAATCTATATACAAATATAAATATTTAGGGGTGACTTTGTTGCTTTTTGTTGCTGTTGTTGTTCGTGTTGTTCTTGCTTTCGTTGTTCTCCTGATGCTGCTATTGCTGTTGTTGTTGTTGTTGTTGTTGTTGTTGCTGCTGCTGCTGCTGCTGTTGTTCTTCTTGACGACCACGACGACGAAGATGATGATGATGATGATGACGATATTATTTAGCCCAATGTCGACTCTGATTCGGCTGACCTATAATCAAACGCATTCCAGCTCGGAATTACTATTTTTTTTTTGTCTTTTTTTTGTTCCAGATATACTATATCCTACATTCATGTACTAAATTACCGGATATATCCTAGAGATTTAAATACTACATGAAACAGGTCGAAGCAACTACGCAATAGGTTTTAAGTTTCAGTTAAGAATATCACGTTTCTGTGATGGAAAATCTGTTTTGGTTCATTTGGACATCTAAGCAGCAAGGTGCATATGACCCTTGTGAAATGCTTATTGCTTCGTAAACCTTTATCTTAGTACGGTCGATTGGTAAACCCGTCAGAGCCTCGAATGAAACGCTTCGCAATATTTACTTCGGCTTTCTGCTCTCTGAGTTCAAATTCCATCGAGTGCAACTTCATTTTTCATCCTTACTCAGTTGACAAATGGACTACCAACCTATTGTTGGTGCTGCCTCCTCTCTAAAAAATTCTCACGCTGCATATATTTCACTGGATAGATCGTGGGGAGGGACGAGACAAAGGAGGGGTTCCGTGTTTGCTTGGGATCTCATAAAGTAGTGAAAGTAAGAAAGCAAAGTGCATGCTTATAGTTAAGTCAACCTCGAATTCGACGACCGTTGTTTGTTTAAATCAAATATTCTGTATAACTGAATGTAAGTGTCTTATATATATATATATATATATATATATATATATATATATATATATATATATATATATATATATATATATATATATATATATATATATATATATATATATATATATATATATATATATATATATATATATATATATATATATATATATATATATATATATATATATATATATATATATATATATATATATATATATATATATATATATATATATATATATATATATATATATATATATATATATATATATATATATATATATATATATATATATATATATATATATATATATATATATATATATATATATATATATATATATATATATATATATATATATATATATACATACGTGTGGGTGGGGGGCGAAATGGCCCAGTGGTTAGGGCAGCGGACTCGCGGTCATAGGATCGCGGTTTCGATTCCCAGACCGGGCGTTGTGAGTGTTTATTGAGCAAAAACACCTAAAAGCTCCACGAGGCTCCGGCAGGGGATGGTGGCAAACCCTGCTGTACTCTTTCACCACCACTTTCTCTCACTCTTACTTCCTGTTTCTGTTGTGCCTGTAATTCAAAGGGTCAGCCTTGTCACACTGTGTCACGCTGAATATCCCCGAGAACTACGTTAAGGGTACACGTGTGTGTGGAGTGCTCAGCCACTTGCACGTTAATTTTACGAGCAGGCTGTTCCGTTGATCGGATCAACTGGAACCCTCGACGTCGTAAGCGACGGAGTGCCAACAACAACATTAGTATGTGTGTGTGTGTGTGTGTGTGTGTGTGTGTGTGTGTGTGTACATTCATACGTGTGCATATATGTATGATACCACAGGGGGAACATCAGGAGCTAATTTATCAAATGAAAGAAGGACGCTCATATAAAGAAATCTAGACAAAAGGACAGATATACACAAGAGCAGAAAGATAACCATAGCGGCAGATGAAAGTGGAGGAAGGGGATTTGGGGACGGATGGGGTTTATATGTGGAGCCGTGGTTGTGATGTTGATGTAGAGGTTGGTGAAGATGACATCAGTGATAAAACAGGACTGCGATGTTGCTGGAGATGGTGGTGGTTGCGAGTCTTGCGTGTTGCTGGTGATGGCGATGTATATGTAGATAACATTGAAGATAACATTGAAGATAACAGTGGTGATGATGGTGTTCAGGTGGCGTCGGTGATGGTGGATGCTGGAACAAGTAAAAGAGGGCGTGGTGACGACGCGGGTTGATATAGTGGTGATGATGGTTGTGGTGGTAATGGCAGGGTAGAGTGGAGTGACGGAGTGATGGCGATGAATGGGGAGTGTGCTAAAGTAGATGGATCGATGATGATTATGATGATGGTGGTGGTGGTGGTGGTGGCGATGATAATGATGATGATGATGATGATGATGATGATGGTGGTGGTGGTGGTGGTGGTGATGATGATGATGATGATGGTGATGGTGGTGATGATGATGATGATGATGATGATGATGGTGATGGTGGTGATGATGGTGATGGTGGTGATGATGATGATGATGATGATGATGATGGTGATGGTGGTGATGATGATGATGATGATGATGGTGATGGTGAAGATGATGATGATGATGGCGACGACGGTGATGATGACATTGGCGGTGGTGATGGTTGCGGTGGTGGTGGTAACGATGATGACGATAACGTCGACGATCATGATGATGCAGCAGGTGATGAGGGTTATGAAAAGGGTGTATATAGGTGCGATAGTGGCGGTGTGTGTGAAGACGGTGCTGACGATGAACATACAGGTGAAGATGGTGGTTGTGCAGATAGTAGCGTCACCACCATAATGATTCCATTATCACCATTGTCATCTTCACCAACATTATCATCAAAACCAAAACATCTACCCCCTACTATCCCATAAGCTCCCCCCATTTCAAACTCACTGCTTTGTATCTACCGGTAATGCTGCTTAGTTTGTTTGTTTTTTGTGTATCTGTTTTGTTTAAATTTCTGTTTGAGAATCCGTCCTTCATTTCATAATTTAGTCCTTGACGTACCTCAGGAAGAAACAAATATATTTTGTTGGACTCATTACGTGCGTGTGTGTGCGTGTGTGCACGTGTGTGCGTGTGTGCACGTGTGTGCGTGTGTGCACGTGTGTGCGTGTGTGTGTGTGCAGTCTTTTGTTTGTGATCCCTAAAATATCTTGCCGGCCACCTACTCGTATTTTCTACTCGCTCGCCTGTCTTTTCCTCTCATTACGTCACATAAGTGTGATTCATGTCCCCACATTTAGACCGGCTGTTGACCTCGATTTTCATTAGTACCAGTCGACGTTTGTGGTTTGTGAGGGCCGTGATCACACTCAACCTCCCCTCCTCTTCCCCTCTCCCCACTGGCCTTCTACCTATCGGGTATCTAAATACTCTTGTTGTATGTTTCTGACTTGTATTTCTCATTTGTCTGTCTGAAGAAGCGCTCGGAATGATTATACGTGTTGCATTTATGACTGCATCTCCTGTATGACAATTTGTATTACCGAGCACTGAAACGTATGTAACAGATGAAATAAATGTATACCGAATTCAAGCCTATGTTCTTTTCTCTCATTAAGTGTGTGTGTGTGTGTGCGTGCGCGCGTATGTGTGTAAGTGTGTACAATTCCCTTCCCCACATTTTCACACCCTCACACCTACATACACACATACATACGTTAAGATCACCAGCATTCTCTCACACACACTCGTCTTGGATTCACCACATCTTTGTTATCTCCCCTTTTTCTTAGCTCTCCTGTGTGATCATTCTGTCCGGCATTCGCCATGATAGATCGCTGACCACTACATTTATATTTTTTTCTCTCCTTATTTCTTTCTGTTTTCCTTTCAGTTGAAGAGCGTAGGCTCGAAACGTCAAAGACTCTCTCTATTCCCGAGCGTTATACTCATACATCCATTTGTTGTTTGCATCACCTGTCTCCGTCTGTTGTCTTTTTTTATCGTAAATTCTCCCATATAAATATATATATATATATATATATATATATATATATATATATAGTTGTAATTTACAGTAAAAACAAAAGACGAAGGCAGGTGTATAAACAACAAGCAGGTGCATTAATTTGACGCTCGGGAAAGTGAGGAAGTCGTTTACGTTTCGAGCCAACGCTCTTCAACAGAAAGGAACACCAGGAAATAAACAGAGACAGAATTTAAAAAAAGCTTTTAGAGTTAGCGGTCAATCATGCCGACTGTATTATATATAATATATGTATGTATGTATGTATGTATGTATGTAACTATTTATAAGTGTGCATGCATGTATTTGCTGGAAATGAATCTCAGTTTAAGCGGAAACCTAAGGTTAAGTGGCTTTTTGTGTAACCACTAAGTGGTTACTGTTATATTTGTAACGGATCGTGTGGTTCTTGCTGTGACGGTAATGTTCGTCTAAATGTCATTGCAGTAACAATAGTGTGTTAGAGCTGTGATGAATAGTATTTGTTTCAGTACTATTCTTGTGGTCGCCGTGTTAATATTAGTACTATTGAATATTAGTGCTGTTGTTGAAGGCGGTGAGCTGATTGAGTTGTTAGCACGCTGGGCCAAATGCTTTGCGGCATTTCGTTTGTCTTTGTGTTCTGAGCTCAAATTCCGCCGAGGTCGACTTTGCCCTTTATCCTCTCGGGATCGATGAAATAAATACTAGTTGAGTACTGGGGTCGATGTAATTGATTTACCCCCTTCTCCAAAATTGCTGGTCTTGTGCCAAAATTTGAAATCAATATTAATGTTGTTGTTGAGGCGGTGAGCTGGCAGAATCATTAGCATATCAGGCAGCAGTAGCGATAAATAACGCTAATTGTGCGGTTACATACGGACAACGCTTGGAGTAAAGAAATTCCAGAACATAACCATTATCATCCAAAGCTAATATGTGAATGTTTGTGTCTAACAGTATTTATATGCGTTTGTGTGTATGCATGCGCGTATTTGTCTGTATGTTTCTGTATGGAATGTGGTTGCAATTATACGTCATGATTGGAAGATCGACACTTAACTTCCCCTATTTGTTTCCGCTGACACTTTAAAAATTGCAATAATTAATAATAATAATAATAATAATAATAATAATAATAATAATAATAATAATAATAATAATAATAATAATACTTTCTACTGGAGGCACAAGGCCTCAAATTTGTTGGGAGGAGACTAGTCGATTACATCGACCCCAGTATTTCACTGGTTTTTAATTTATCGACTCCGAAAGGATGAAAGGCAAAGTCGACGTAGGCTCTCATGGTTTTTGATCCTAACTGATTGGCAGTGTTATCATGGACATGTTTTGTTTTGGCATAAAAGATGGACTACAACAAATATTCTGCTCGGTCCCACAGATTTGCTTATAAGTTGTTTTACCTTAACCGGTCGAGCATGTCCCTTCGTGGCTGACGATATGTGCATCTCTTATCATGAGCAGAAGTAGTGGGGAAACATCATAGCTATGTGTTGAGAGGAATTTTTAGGGGTTTGAATAATTCAACTCTGGAAGCATGGGTGTTTCGTTCAACATCCTTAAACAACCCTTATTCAGAGACCTTTTGAACAGGATAGGCTACTCGACCTGAAGAAAATTGATATGAGATCACCATGTCGCGCACATATGGTTGTGATGCACATGCCTGACGTACCCTTATCACACGGGTAGTCATGATGGGTATACTGGGCTTCATATATTTTACCCCAGTGTCACTTTGATGGCACGCGCTGCTCTCTCACTCGATAATAATAATAATAATAATAATAATAATAATAATAATAATAATAATAATAATAATAATAATAATAATAATAACGCAGTACCAGGCAGTGGCTCTCATGGCTTCTGGTCTTAATTGATTGGAAGTGTTATCATGTACATTGTTTTGTCTTGGTATAAAAGATGGGCTACAGCAAATATTCTGCTCAATACCACAGATTTGGTTGTTAGTTGTTTGACCTTAACCATTTGAGCATGTCCCTTGGTGGCTGACGATATGTGCATCTCTGATCACGAGCAGAAGTAGTGGAGGAGCATCATAGCCATGTGTTGAGAGGAGTTCTTTGGGGTTTGAATAATTCACCTTTGGAAACATGGGTGTTTTGCTCAACATCCTTGAACAAACCTTATTCAGGGACCTTTTGAGCGAGATGGGCAACTCGACCTGAAAAATATTCTAACTGGGCCCCACCTGCGAGGTCATGCGCTGTTTATCTTGATATGAGATCACCATGTCGTGCACATATGGTTGTGATGCACATGCCTGGTGTACTCTTATCAGACGGGTAGTCATTATGGGTATACTGGGCTTCGTATATTTTACCCCAGTGTCACTTTGATGGCATGCGCTGCTCTCTCACTCAATAATAATAATAATAATAATAATAATAATAATAATAATAATAATAATCAGAACACCACAGACAAACATATGAATGAAAAGGAAGGCAAAACAAATATAAAGCCTGGAAATAACGAAATATTCAGACAAATACATAACAAAAACACCAGGACTTACAAATATATATAACATACAGAAAATTGCACTACTGGGTACTGCACACATTCTACGCAAAACACTTTCAATACAGTAAACATAAGAGCACCACAGCAAACCACAGCACATACACAAGGCGCACAGAGCTGCGCTCGGTAGTGAAGTGAAAGCACGTTATAAAAATAAAACTACTGAACAATAATAATAATAATAATAATAATAATAACTACCAGGCATAAGAACGAACCTGAACCAAATCAACAACAACAATAATGAAAATAATAATCCCACGAACATTTACTGTATTACAAGCATCTAAACAGCTGCGTGACATATATATGGCATGAATGTAGTTTAAGAAAATTAATACTGCTTAGCTATGTAGCCAAGTGACACGGAAAGGTCAGCTAATAGAATAAAACCAGTGCAGCACTTTGACATATAGCATTCTTCTAATCAGGAACAAAAAAAGCAAGAGAGAGAGGATAAAACATCAACCGGCGCTACAAGGATATAACGAGGCAGCCCTATACACACATCATGGGCACCCTCTAGACCACAGGGCTTTTTGAACGGCCCTCCTAATGAAAAGTTAGCTTAAACTATTTTTAGTGACATTCATCATCAAGGCTACTTCAGAATGAGCCATGCCTCATGCGGCCCGCTCCTCAAAATAGGTTGCCCAAGCCTGCTATACAAGGTTTCTTAGTCTGCTAGGAATAGCAAAGAAATCTCCCTCTAACCAAAGTCTAAAGTTCTGGAAAAATGATAAATAGGTTTACTTAATCCTAAATATATTATACCCGAAGGGGGAAAAAAAAGCCATGATGGCCATGGATAGACTACATTTGATTATAGGTTTACTCGATCTGGACGACTTGAAATTGAACAACATGTGGATTAGCAATATTGTCAGAGCGTCGAACAAAATGCACCACATATTTATATTTCATTCTTTTATTATTTTACTTGTTTCAGCCATTGGTCTGCAGCTACCCTGGGGCACCGCCTTAAAGGCTTTAGTCGAACAAATCTACCATCCATCCTTGTACTTAATTTTTAAACTATGGTACCTATTCTATACGTATCTTTTACTGAGCCGCTAAGTAACGGGGACGTAAACAAACCAACATCAGTTGTCGAGTGCAGTGGAGAGACAAACACAAAGACGCGCATGACGGGCTTCCACACAGTTTCCCACTACCAAACTCACAAGACATTGGTCATCCAAGAGATATAGTAGATGACACTCACAATGCTGTGCAGTGGGACTGAACCTGAAACCACGCAGTTGCGAAACGAGCTTCTTAACAACACACTCATGCCTCAGTTCAAATCCCAGCATGGTCAGTTTCGCTCTACATCCTTCCAAAGTGAATGCAATGGAAAACGTGAGAAAGTACTGAGATCGATTAAGTATTACTATAAAGCATCCTAAGAGTGTGTGCACTCGCGTGGGATGTGTGAGTGTGCGTTTATGTCTGTGTGTGCGTTTGTGTTTGTCTCCACCACCACCACCATTTGTTTACGTCCCCGTAACTTAGCGATTCGGCAAAAAGAGACTGACATAATAAGTACCAAGCCGTAAAAAACACAGAGCCGGCGATTTGTTCGACTAAAATACTCAAGGCTGTGCCCAGCATGACAGCAAGCAATGTCTGGAACAAGTAAAAGAATATATATATATATATATATATATATATATATATATATATATATATATATATATATATATATATATATATATATATATATATATATAATCAAAGGTGCAAAAACGACTTACTCCGAAAGAATTTCAAGGTAGGGCAATCCAAGGATAGAGTAAGAAAATGGATGGATGGATGGATGGATGGATGGATGGATGGATGGATAGGCTGGACAAAATAATGGAAACACCTTATTGATGGAAACTCCATTATTTAATACGGAGTTGGTCCAACGTCGGCCTCAATTACAGCTTTAATACGTTAAGCAATTAACTCAACAGATTCTGCCTGGTTGTTGAGAAAATTTTGAGTCATCTTCAAGTAAAGTCTACTTTAACTCTATCAGTGACGATAGCGGAGGAAAGAGGCTCTTCATTAATGACTCCATATATATTTGGTTAAATTGAGGTCTGGTGTTTATTGGAGCTAATTCAAGTGGTCTACTTCATTTTCGTGCTCTCCGTCAATTTTAAATAACAATAGCTGTGTGAATCGGCACACTATTCGTCCTGGAAGATTGCAATCCAAGATACAATGTTTGTGCTATAGGATGGGCATGTGCAGCCAAAATACTTAGATAATCCTTGGCGTTAGCTCTAAGTTGTAGAACAACTCTAGATGGCCAAGAGAATTCCGTGATATGGTTGTCTAAATCCTCAAAGAGCTACCTCCACGCTTCATAGTAGGATTACTCCGTTGGCCTAGCTCCGGACATAAACTCACGTTGAAGTGGGAAAAAGAGTGAATGATGATTCATAAGAAATGGCATTGCCCCATTGAACTATTGAACACTTCTGATAAACTATACACAATCTTTTATTCTTTTATTTGTTTCAATAATTTGACCGCGGCCAAGCTGGAGCACCGCCTTGAAGGTTTTAGTCGAACAAATCGAACACTTTTTTTAAAACTAGTACTTCTTCTGTCGCTTTCTTTTGCCGAACTGCTAAGTTACAGGGACGTAAGCGAACCAACTCCGAATGTCAAGCAGTAAAGGGGAGTCAAACACTGACACAAAGACACACGCACACACACACACACACACATACAATACACGTGGTTACAGTAGAAGACATCAATGTGCCACGCAGTAGGACTGAACCCGGAACGATTTGGTTGGGAAGCAAGCTTCTTACCACACAGCCACGCTTGTGCTAATAAACATTTATGGGCAACAGAAGTTTAGCAATTGCAGCCCTCTCATAGTATCCAGTTTCATGAAGTTCGAGACGTTTTTGTAGGCGCAGAGGTGATACTTTTGTTACGTTTCACTATTTTGCGGTCTCTCTCCGTGAGTTTTGGCTTCCGTCTAGAGCTGGATTCACACTGGTTTCAGAATATCAACACGACTTTAGAGACTACGCCTCCCGATGCATTAAATAATTCAACAATTTTAGTAGAAGCTCCAGTCATCCACGCTCTAACGATTTTCCTTTTTAGGAAATCAACTAGATGATGCATTTTAACTTTTTTCAGTATGAATATCTACAAAACGAAAAAAAAGTCGGGGCTATATCATGAAGGGCAAGGCGTACATAATGCATATGAATGTATACATACAGACTAGAACAGTTTTGAAAGAAAAAATCCTAAAGGATTCCCTCGACCCATGGAACTCCAGAACGGAGGTCGTGTGACCCTGCTTACATTTCAGAAATTCCTGCAAGCTACACGGGATAACAACGGAGCAATGCCACCTCTTATGAATTATCATTCACTCTTTTTCCCACTTGAAGGTGAGTTTCTGTCCGGAGCAACGCCAAAGAGGCAGTCCTACCATGAAGCATCCAGGTAGCTCTTTGAGGATTTGGACAAGGGGAGACAATCGCCTTTGCTGACGTTGAGTAACGGGATCCCTTCCTCCTCCATACTCTAGAGAGGCCACTCGCAAGAGAGGCTTTTAGCCAACAGGTTTTGGGATTTGACGATACGCCATAAAGCTAAGCCCTTTATGGACGCGAAACCTAAAGTAATCCCATAAACTGTACTTATCTAACTCTGATATATATATATGACACTATAGATAGTATCAGAATGAGAGAGTCGAGCTAAAAATGGTTGTCATTTTTTTAGAAACTAAAATAAGAAAAATAATAGAAGAGCAAAAGTTGTAATTGATTATGCGCAAATGAGAGGGAGACTACGTGCGTGATTTTGAATGGGTGAGTGATCTACCAGCCTATATGAGTGCTTACGTGTATGTGTATATATATATATATATATATATATATATATATATATATATATATATATATATATATATATATATATATATATACATATATATGTACATATATATGTATATATATGTATCTGTTGTTTTTATAAGCATGTATATATATATTCTATGTATAACTGTATATATATCTAAATATCTATGTGAATGCAAATGTATACATTGTGGTGCGTGTGTGTGTGTATACGTGTGTGTGTGTGTATACGTGTGTGTGTGTGTGTGCGTTTGTTTGTTTGTTTATATATACACCTACACATATGTATTCTTTAAACGCTCCCACCTGAATATCATCTAAAATGTACATTTATCACAGTACCTGTGAAACGATTGCTGTCTGTGAAACGATTGCTGTCTGTGAAACGATTGCTTTGGCCAATCCTTTCAGATTACGTCATAACTACAAGACACTTCTTAGTAATCGAGAAATGTATTTAGCTGTCCATACTAGTTTTGATTTTTGTCTACATATTGCAAAATAGAATATGACCTTGAAGTTAAGTTGTTGAATTACTCACCAGTTGGTTGTAAATTCGAATATTTCTATTTCTATTGCGTTCTGTCCCAGAGACCTATTTATTTATCTGCCGAAGTTTGTCTGACTAAACAGGGTTGTAATACTCACCCGCTCCTCCACAGATGATTAGGTAACAAACATCGAACAACAAATAAACCAAGCCTTACATTCGACTAAGGAGAAAACTTCGGTGTCCAATTTTTAAACGAACTTCTCATTTTCCTCTTTTTTGGTTTCTTTAAGCTCACTTTTCGTGTCTGATTTCGAAATTGATAGGAAAATAAAAAGGTTTCGTGTTGTGTCAGCTATAGTTTCGCTTTTATATCTTTTATTTGTTTCCATCATTGGACTGCAGCTATGCCGGGGCACCGCCTTGAGGAGTAAATGAATCTCGGTCGGTTTCGACGGTGAGCATTCCAGTTGTTGAATCAACGAAAGTACCTATGCATTGATTTATAAAGTAGCAGTGTATTCCACAGTCATTTGTGTGCTTAATGTAATCCTCAAGCAAAATCAGTAAGTGCAAGCGTGGCTCTGTGATAAGAAGTTTGCTTCC
>NC_142934.1:98702495-98722495 GCF_046866305.1 Octopus bimaculoides | reverse complement strand
AAATATCCTTCTAGTTTTATATAAATATTAAAAAGAAACATTGGTTAATTATATTGCATTATGTACACATGTTTATATATACATAATCCTGTATACACATTCTTACTTGTTTGGGTTATCTCTACAGATTTTCTATAGAAATTATATATACATGCATATATATGCGTATGTATATCTGTATATATATGCGTATATATGTGTACATATGCATATCTATATACATGTGTATATATGCATATCTATATAAGGCATATATATATATATATATATATATATATATATATATGTATGTATGTATGTATGTATGCATGTATGTATATATATATATATATATATATATATATATATATATATATATATATATATACATGTGTGTGTGTGTGGCAATATTCAAAAGCTAAAACAATGCAAAAGCGCATTGTAACTAGCAATGTTTAACAACATCCGTTAATCTGATCGATCACATGACCACATGATGTGTGTGTGTGTGTGTGTGTGTGTGTGTGTGTGTGTGTGCGTGTGTGTGTGTGTCTGTATGTGTCTGTGTCTGTGTCTGTGTGTGTGCGTGTGACACAATCAGATACTCAGTTGCATTGAAACGTGTTATTATATACATACACAGCAGTCTTACAGAAACAGCGGAAGCCTCACCGTGTAGTTTGTACATGCGAGAATGTCAGAAAGAGTTAGCTGAATATCATTAATAGAAATATTTGACTTGAAATATTAAAGATCATCACTGAAATATTTTGGCTTGCCATTTAAGTGTTTTTTAAGTATAAGCTTTTAGGATGTATGTTTTAGCTAGAAGCTACATAGTTGAATCTCACCCACACACGCGCACAATTCACACACACAAACATGCGTGCGCACATGCACATACACAAACACTCACACACATAGACGCGCACGCTCGCAAGTACAGACATAAGATCATTCAAACTCATAATATGATACTTAAAAAATGCCTAACCTGATCTTAAAAGCCACTTGTTTCCCTAGTTAACTTCTGAAAAAGTAGCGAATTATGATCACAGGCATGCCCATTTGGTTAAAAAGTTTGTGAGTTCAAACCCACTGCGCGGACCATAGGCAAATATCTTGTACCACAGTCCAGCGATGTCCCACGACTGTGAGCAAAATTGCGGGAAACAGAAACTATTCGGGGTCAGGTCAGAAGGACCGCACACATTCTCGATTGAGAGATTAAATCTGCCACCTTATTTAACACGACCACGGAGCCGTTTGGTACCTTGTTAAAATCGGCCTTTTTCTCCACCCGTCCTGAAAGCCTTGCAAAAATATCATGGGTGTTGTCTATCAGTGCAGTCTAAATAACATTATAGACCAGACAAGGGTAACCTTTTTCTAAAAGCGGGCCGCATAAGACATGGCTCATCAAGTATCGCTATTTCTGTAGATTTTAGCGAATATCAATAATTTACAGGCTGTGCCATCAAATTTTGCCCTATTCATACATCGTGAATGTGTGTACAACCAATGATACAGCTTATATATTGTGTTCTACATCTTGTTTCAAGAAAACAAAATCCCCTAAACTAGGTAAAACATTCAGATATAGTAGTGGTTTGAGTACATATATTTTGCTATACTGTTATAGCTCTTAATCACATTTAGCTGTCAGCATAAAGTATGTATGTATGTATGTATGTATGTATGTATGTATGTATGTATGCATGTATGTATGCATGTATGTATGCATGTATGTATGCATGTATGTATGTGTTCATCACTTTACATATCCATATATAGACGAAATAGTGGCACAAGGTACCAATTATTGCTTTATTTCGCTGGAAAATAATAATGCATTGTAATAATAATAATATATATATGTGTATATATATATATATATATATATATATATATATACATAAACATAGATAGATAGATAGATAGATAGATAGATAGATAGATAGATAGATAGATAGATAGATAGATAGATAGATGTAGATGCATATACATGTATATACATATACATATATAAATATATACTGTATATACAAGCATACACACATATATGTATGTATGCATGTATATGCATCTGTATAAACATACATACATACATACATACATACATACATACATACATACATACATACATACAAACACATGCGCGTGTGTGTATCTATTAATGCTTTCCTACGCATTACTTAAGGACTAAACTCTTTTTCCCATCAGATCCAGTTACTGTTGTTTGTGAACAACCCGGACATGCCAAATCGTGGTTGGCAGCCAACCAGTATCGTTTTACTTTCTGCTGTCATCCGTTCTCACTTCAACTCTTATTTGTCTTTAAAACAACAGAAACATATCCATTTCACCTCTCACTCCTATGTGCCTGAGTGAATATGTATACATGCATAAATGCAGACATACATTCATAAATAAATGCATACATTCAAGCAGATACACATGCATACATAAGTACATGCCGATATACATGCAAGCATATATACATGCATGCATACATATATAGTGGGGGGGGGTCTATTTGTGTGTATTTGTGTTTCTGTATTTGTGTATACGGCAGTCGATTATTGTGATAACAATAATCGTTTGATGATATTGCCTGTGATTATAATAAGCAGCATTCACCGTGTGTGTACGTGTGTGTATGTGTATGCATGTGCGTACAACTTAACCATATTGTCTCTCTTTACTCGCTTTCCCTCACACTCAGTATGTGTTTGGATAGATAGATAGGGAGAGAGAGATATAGATATGTGTGTATGTATAACAGTTTTAAAAGTGTTTGTACAAGGGAAGAGTATACTCAATACATGTACATACGTATCTACATACATGTGTGTGTGCGCGCGCAGATGTTTGTGTATGTTGATAAATTGCTATTTCAAATGAGACAGTACAACTGTTAAACGTTGCTAAGAACTCCATGTAGATCCATGTATACCTAACATCCAATCAAGTATTAAACAATTTGTCCACAGATTAATTTCGTTTTGTATTATATACAGCATCTTATACATCTATATTAATAAAAACGAAATTCTTTCTGTCCGTCTGGGACCCCTGTAACTCGGTCTACGTTTGCTCTACATAGACATATTATACCTTTTAGGTATCAGGATGATCCCGGGATTGAAAATCTACCCTTCATTTGGTTCTTGAACATCCAGCACTGGGATCTGATTTAAAAGCATTTGGGTTGCTATTTCTAGCAGGTAAAGCTTGGTTGATTCACGCCATCTTGTTCGGCGTTTGTCAGATGACGTCAGAGATGAAGGGAGAGATAAATGGCATTCGCTTCATTAATTTTACGGCGAGATAAGAATTTTGGGACAAATTGGCTAACTTAGGACTGGAACAATAGAATGATTGCATCACAGAATTGATTCTCATCCGTCCTTAACTTCTGATCAAACACCACTGGGGTATATAGTCATTATAGACGTATTGTTGTTGTTGGCACTCCATCGCTTACGACGTCGAGGGTTCCAGTTGATCCGATCAACGGAACAGCCTGCTCGTGAAATTAACTTGCAAGTGGCTGAGCACTCCACAGACACGCGTACCCTTAACGTAATTCTCGGGGATATTCAGCGTGACACAGTGTGACAAGGCTGACCTTTTGAATTACAGGCACAACAGAAACAGGAAGTAAGAGTGAGAGAAAGTTGTGGTGAAAGAGTACAGCAGAGTTCGCCACCATCCCCTGCCGGAGCCTCGTGGAGCTTTAAGTGTTTTCGCTCAATAAACACTCACAACGCCCGGTCTGGGAATCGAAACCGCGATCCTATGACCACGAGTCCGCTGCCCTAACCACTGGGCCATTGCGCCTCCACATAGACGTATCATAGTCATGCTATTTAGCTCTCTTCAGTTTTGGACCGCATGCTCAGTTAGCCTTCCGCAGGAACTAGCTGAAAAGTCCGCACAGAATGCAGCTTTTAAGCTAGTATTTCAACAAATTATAGAGTAAATATTCGAGCGCTAAATAAATTGAGAGATTTGTTTAAACTTTTTATTACATGATAATTTATGACGCTATAATAAGACGTTTAACCGAATCTCCAGTCATATTCTGCTCTCGGACATTTTTTATCTTTTATCATTTATCTGTTTCTATCAGAAGACCGCGGGCATGCTGGGGCAACGCCTTAAAGACGTCGAAAGAATCAACCCCTGCAATTAGTTATTTTAAGTCATACTATTTATTCTATCGTTCTCTTTGACAGAGTCTTTGATTCTTTTATTCTTTCATTCTTCTACTTGTTTCAGTCATTTGACTGAGGCTATGCTGGAGTACCGCTTTGAATGGTTTTAGTCGAAGCAATCAACTCCAAGACTTATTCTTTGTAAGTCTAGTACTTATTCTATCGGTCTATTTTGCCGAACCGCTAATTTATGTAGACATAAACACACCAGCATCGGTTGTCAAGCGATAGCAGGAGGACAAACACAGGCACACATATAAATCTATACAAGTAAATATATATATATATAGGATATTATAAAACTTTTATATATATATATAGAGATAGATAGATAGATAGATAGATAGATAGATAGATAGATAGATAGATAGGTAGATAGAAATGAGAAGACAACAAAAGAATGAAAGAGACTTCGATATCAAGTAAATAGATAAATATTTACAGATATATATATATATATGTGTGTGTGTGTGTGTGTGTGTGTGTGTGTGTGTGTGTGTGTGTGTGTGTGTGTGTGTGTGTGTGTGTGTGCGTGTACACATATATACATATACATATACACATGTGCATTCGTCCTTTAATTGGAGTGGTTTCCAAAAAGATTTCAAAAAAGATTTCTTCATACCTTGCTGAGAGTTTACTGGTGTAAATTGGCATAGATATGAAAAGAAGTATTAGTATATTAAGTGTATGATTAATTTATAGAATGAAGTTCTACAAATCCAATGATATTTGTCAAAAATGGAGGAGATAAGATGTTAACATCCTATCTCCTCCATTTATATCTGTGTGTGTGTGTGTGTGTGTGTGTGTGTGTGTGTGTGTGTGTGTGTGTGTGTGTGTGTGTGTGTGTGTGTGTCTGTGTGTATGTGTGTGTGTGTGTATATATATACAACGGTCTTCTTTCAGTTTCTGTCTACCAAGTCCACTCACAAGGCTTTGGTCGGCCCGAGGCTATAGTAGAAGACACTTCCTGAAGGTTCCACGCAGTGGGACTGAACCCGGAACCATGTTACTGGAAAGCAAGCTTCTTACCACACAGCCACAAATTCTTCACATTATCTCCCCCCCCCCCCCCCGTTCTTGTATGGAACTAATCTCAATTGCTATTTGGTAAATGTGACACATCTCTAGATACACATATGCTTTTACAAAATCAAGAATGGTTACAGCTTCTGCTGGAAACCGGTAATACATACATATACACATACATACATACATACATACTTGAAATACCAATGTTAAGTCTCATTTACGGAATAAAATAACAGAGTTTATGTAAACATGTGTAGTTATCTATCTGAATGTCAACAACCTAAAGACTATCTATTTTATAAGTTAATAATCCAGAAATAATACGCTCTACGTGGTGAGAGTTTTAGCTTAGATTTGCAAGACGCTTTATTAACTTCATTCTATTCGGTATTCTTTTCACATTTTTTTTTATTTGACTTCAAGGAAAATCATGTGCTTTTTCCGTCTTTTATCTATTTTGAGGGTTAAATTTTTCGCCTACATTAACATTTCCATAAAGTGAAATACATGAATAATAATAAAACATTTAGAATCTTTGTAATGATTTTTTTAAAAATTATATATATATATACCGTGCATCTTCTTCGTCACTGTTAAATTTAAAATTCAAACTTCTCACCCCGCCAAGATTTAAGACTTTTCTAGAAGTGATTAACTCCCTTACGATAACTGCTGCTTGAGACTCCACGTGTTCAACAATTTCATAGTGATTATCAAATGTAGTAGGTGCCCTATCACATTTAGCGCACCGTCAGATTAATTTTAATATAATTCTTCTATCAAGGATGGTGAACAGGCAAAATCGTTGTAGCATTGAACAGAATATCTTACAGTGTATGTTCCAGCTCTTTAACGCCTCGAGTTCAAATCCCACAGAGATCAACTATGTTTTTCATTCTTTCGGGATCGATAAAAGTGGTAAGAAAATCGAGATCGAGCGAGCTTTGGCCCTTTTGTTCCACGTGTGGTTTTCGTCCTCGCTGAGCGTTACCATTTGACAGACGTACGACCCCAGTCAAACACCCTGACCAACACTGTTCTCGTTTAACTTTTGTGCATCGGTTACATCGGCGCTCGTCTACGCGCTTGACATGCACCGCGCGCTTCGCATCAGATAATGGAGTACCGTTCGGCAACAGCCCGATCCCGGTTCCATCGGGTGAGCGACGAAATTAGCAAACAAGTCCTTGGTTTCACATAATCGACTTTTCTGATTTTCCACCTCAAATTTGTGATGTTGTGCCTATGCCATAAATTATTATTCTACTTTGTGTGTGTGTGTGTGTGTGTGTGTGTGTGTGTGTGTGTGTGTGTGTGAAATCAGCAAATGAAGTACACTAGTCACCCCATAATGCTGTAGATTCTAAAAGAATAATGTTAATTGTCTGTACAGTTAAAATGTTTGCCTTGAAACTTCGTAGTTTTGGTTTCAGTCCCACTGCGTAGAAACTTTAGCAAATAATTTCTATTATGGCCTCGGGTTGACATACTTTATGAGTGAATTTGGTAGGTAGAAACTGTGTCGAAACCCGTCTTATACACGCGTACCTACGCACGTACATACATACATACATACATACATACATACATACATACATACATACATACATATATGCATACATACATACATATACACACACATACAGACAGTTATACATACATACATACATACACACATACATACATACATACATACATATATATATATGCATACATACATGCATAAGTTTAAAAACAGCTGATAAACAAAAGTACGCGTACTGAATGTATTTACATTTGCGAATACGAATAAGCAAAAGGAATAACGTAATAGTTTTATCTTTACAGCTGTTTCGAATGAACAATTACTGATGTCACAACCATGTATATTATGTAATATAGTGCCAAAATATCGTAGGTGTATGGAACAAACTGTGATATGTGAAGCGAAATCATGTTATTCACATCAGAAGATTCTGGTAAATGACTTAATACAGAGCAGTGTTTATAAATACGTAACTTCAATAGAAGATTAACGAAGAGGAGTAGAGTAAGAGTAACGAGAGAATGATGGGGTGGCGGAGAAGGGTGGAGTAAATAATGTGGACTTAGTGCTTATAAGATGGCATTTGGTGGCATCAAAAAATACAGTAAAGAATAGGTCATGAAGATAATGGAGTGAGTAAGATTAAAGGGACATCTACCGAAGATAGAGGAGAGTGGAAGATACCAGACAGTAGTAAGCAGTTGAGACAAAGAAGGTAAAGGGGGATAGGTAGTAAATAAATGTCAGCTGCAGAGATAAGAAAAGTAGGGACTAAAGAACATACAAAGAAGACGCAACCAATGGGTCGATCGCACTGAGATACAGGTCAATAGAGTGGGGGAGGAGGGCAGAGGATGTATGGTACACTGATGAGAGAAAGACAGAGAGTAGAAAGTGAAAATGCCTTAGTAAGCTAGTGACAGTAAGGGTGTACATTCGCTAGGCGGGTAGTGTTATAGCCGTATCAGGACAATTACCTCCCAGGACAATTACCCCCATAGGACAATTACCCCTGACGACAACTACCCCCTAGGACAATTACCCCCCCCCCTGGTTAATTATCCCGTCTCCAATATATCAAGAAGTTTTAAATCCCCATTTGTTGACCTCGGGGTTAATTGTCCATGGGGGATAAATTTCCTAGACTCGTTACAGCTATCGTATAGAAGTTAACTTAATTCTTACGGTTGGAACGTTCGGATTTATGGTAATGAAAAAACGTTTTGTAGAACTTTATGTCTGTGCATGAAAATTACATTAGAGATCCGATTAACTATGGAGACCTCATTCTAACGTAATATAGTGAGTGATTCATGACGACACAATTTACAAGATCGTTTGCTTCTGGTGTTCGGAGGTCCACCACCAACAAATGATCAGAAAAGATTATTGGGATGCCCTCAGCCTTTAAGTAGTGAATGTGTATGGGGAAGGAGGCTGGTTGTTTTCTAGTAATACTTGAGAAAGACCTCAGGTCTGCAAGATAACGACTCTTAAAAAGCAATTGTGCCACCAGTGTAAATTCTGGTCCATATCGTGGTAACACTTTATACATATATGTATACATACGTATACACACACACACACACACACACACACACACACACGCACACACACACACACACACATACACATATTATATCGTCAGTCTTCTACTATGGGCTCAGGTCGAACAGAAACCTTGTGAGTGAATTCAGTAGACGGGAACTGAAAGAAGCCTACGGTGGTGTGTGTGTGCGCGCGCATTTCATCCATCTTTACGTTCTAAATTCAAATTTTTCCGAGGTCGACTTTTCCTTTCAACTTTTTAGAGTCGATAAAATAAGTACCAGTTGAGCACTGGGGCCGATGATGTAGTCGTCTTACCTTCTCCCTCCAAATTGCTGGACTTGTGCCAAAATTTGAAACCAGTATATGTATGTATGCACGTATGTATGTATGAACGTATGTATGTATGTACGTATGTATGTATGTACGTATGTATGTATGTACGTATGTATGTATGTACGTATATGCCAGATTGTTGTCGGATAAATAATACTGATAATCATCAGATGCTTTTTGTTTAATTAGATTTTCGTTCTGGCGGTTGACTACGAGCGATGCATTGGATGGCTGAGAAGATTGTCAGTTTGTCACGGCTATTGAAATTTTCGTAAATATGCTACTGTGTCTATATAACAGATTTTATATCTACTAACAGGCGGTTATATATATTAAGAGAATAATACGCATATGCATGCATATGTACTAGTATAGTGATGTTAAGAAGAAGAAGAAGAAGAAGAAGAAGAAGAAGAAGAAGAAGAAGAAGAAGAAGAAGAAGGAGGAGGAGGAGGAGGAGAAGAAGAAGAAGAAGAAGAAGAAGAAGAAGAAGAAGCAGTAGTAGTAGTAGTAGTAGTAGTAGTGGTAGTAGTTAAGTCTATGTCCGGTCATAGAGTGACCAATGGTTTCGCATCCACAAAGGGTTTAGCTCCGTGAACGCGTCTGTTCACGAAGCTAAGCTCTTATAAACTACTTATAAAAACATTACTGCTCTATGTTTCAGAGTGTACTTCTTTTTCGGATATATGATACATCGACGATATATATATATATATATATATATATATATATATATATATATATATATATATATATACATATATATATATATATATATATATATATATATATATATATATATATATATATATATATATATATATAGTGTCATAGAAAGTTGTATATCAGAGCTAAATTAGATTGAGAGCAGGCGTATACTAAAATTAGCGATAAAGCACTATTCCTCTCATGACGAAGAATGCGTGATCGATCTCTGATGAGGCTTTAACAAAAGCTCAAACTAGTTAGAGTGATTTCTTTGTCTGGTCACAATAAGGGAAGTTTGTGGCTTAAACGAGGTTCCTACTTTTTAACACCGGGACTAAATGTACGTCTACTAAATACATACGCTCCTCACTTTATCGTATATTTATATACATATATATGTATTTATATACACGAATCCCCCACGTTACAAAAACGCTGCGTTCTAGAAAATCTTGTAATGCGGCATTCTGTAACACATAACGTATTTCTTAATCTCTTCCTTTTGTTTTCGAAATAATCTCAGAAGTCAATAGAAATACGTTTTGCGTAACGGAATTCCACATCAAAGCATTGGTTGCAGAAATGCAACAACTCCATAACACGGTCATATACGTATTTATGCACGCACACACATGCACATACATACATACATACATACATACATACATACATACATACATACATACGTACGTACGGATGGATGGATGGATGGATGAATGGATGTTGAGTTTTCGACAAGTGGAACCGTTAATCGTGACGCGCTTTTCTCTCACCCTTTTCTGTCCTTATTCCATTCTGTCGAAGAGACTTAACACGTCAAAGACTTTTCCATTTTCCCTGAGCGTCAAACTAATACACCTTGTTTGTTTTTCCTTCACCTGTCTCTCTCTTATTTGTTGTACATTTGAACTATATATATATATATATATATATATATATATATATATATATATATATATATATATATATATATAAATTCAATAATAGGACGAATTCTTTTACAAGAATTTATCAAGTAGCTAGCGTGAAAAAACCTCATAAGGGAAAAAATCCATCATTTATTCCCGAAATATATATTTATATTTATATAAGGGCATTACTATACAATAACGCCTCACGCCATGAGGGACTCTAAGGTCAGACTACCATAAAAAGCACATTTTTGGCTTTGAGAGTTGCATTTCCTCGCATTCGGTAAAAATGTGCTTTTTATAGTAGTCTGACCTTAGAGTCCCTCATGGCGTGAGGCGTTATTGTATAGTAATGCCCTTATATAAATAAATATATATATATATATATATATATATATATATATATATATATATATATATATATATTAGACTTTTTTCCTTAGTCATTGCACGGTGGCCGCCATAAGCTTTAAGTTTATATTATAGTATTGTTATCATTTACAGTATTGTAAAACACGGCACCGTATAACAAAGCCATTCGCACCGAAAGCATGTGTGTGTGTGTGTGTGTGTGTGTGTGTGTGCGCGCGCGTAAATGTCGAACGACGAGAATGAGTGCTCAACACAGCACCGGTGGATAAACTTTCTTTATCTGTGTATTAAGGCTACCATTGGTTTTATGGTAAAGAAAATATCTAAAAAAAAAAACTAAACAATTTTTCTAGTCGATCACATGGAGGAATGGAGACGAACACCATTCCGCCATGTGGTCGGCTTGAAAAATTGTTTCAGATATTAAGATATTTTTCTTGACCTGAAACCAATGGTGTGTGTGTCAGTATCAGTGAGTATGCCCATATACTCACCTGCATATATATATATATATATATATATATATATATATACATACATATATATATATATGTGTGTGTGTGTGTGTGTGTGTGTGTGTGTGTGTGTGTGTGTGTGTGTGTGTGTACGTATGTATGTATATATATGCAGATGAGTATATACTCACTAATATTAATTTAGCAATAACTAAATTTACTCGAAAGAGTTACACATGTCAACAACACATACATTATGCTGGACGTACATAAGTATGTATATCTGAGTATGCATGTATGTATGTATATATGTGCGTGTATGTATGTATGTATATATGTATTATGTATGTATGTATGCATGCATGCATGTATGTATGTATGTATGTATGCATTCATGTATGTGTGCTAACGTTCTTTTTAATAATCTGAATTCTTTCAACAGAAAAGCTATATTCTAATAATGAAACAAAGCCGTCATTCAAGAATTTAGATAACGAGAATGATGAAGCATTGCATTTTTAACGTACATGCAAATTTTTATCATCATCCTTGCAATTATGCAGATTTGAAGATTATATTCCTTCGGAGAAACCATGTTCAATCATGCTTTGTTGGTATATAATCTGTTGTCGAAATAATTATCAGAATGAAATTTCATATGCAAATATTTCTTTTGTACGTTTTCTGAAGTCATGCGCATAAAGCGGTTCTAGCGTTTCTCTCTAGCCATGTCTTTATCTTCCAATCACAAATAATAATATCAGGTCAGTTGCCCTAGTCTATATACGTGAGAGTATACATACATACATACATACATACATACATACAAACATACATGCATATTCCTATATCGAAAATGACAACACCATATTGTCTTCCTCTCTCAGATGGTGAGCAAGGGTCCGAAACTTTAGGGACTCCGCACCTCAAAACAGCTGAACTTATACAATTCTTCCTCGGACTCTTTTATAAATTGGTAGGTGTGGAAAGTTGAAATATGCAGAGAATGAATTGCTCTTGGGCACCATCCGCAGAGCAAAATAATAATTTGACTAATGTTAACCTATTTAAAGCAGGGATTATCAGAATGAATCATTGGAGGACCATTTCATTTTTTTTAATTTCAACTAAATTGTTATTATCTGCGGTTGCTGTTCGGTGTGAAGGCGCATGACTGAGCGGATAGGGTGCCAGCTTGAGAAAGACGCTTATTTCCCGTTGCCCCCGTCCACTCAGCTGGAAAAAATAGTTCAATGGGCCAGCTTTTTCTCATTCATGCATGACACGCTGAATCTCCCATAGAACTACCTTAAGAGTTCGCGTGTCTGTAGAATGCTCAGCCATTTGCACGTTGATTTCACGAGCAGGCTTTTCCACTGATCGATTCTACTAGAGCACTCGTCGTAGTAACAGACAGAAAGCCAGGCCTTGTCGTTTTTGTATGATAAGGAAGTCCCATATGCTTTCAGTTTTCAGGATTTCGAAAATTTTAAGCCAAACCGCCTTCTTTCTCTGGATAAAAAATAATATATCTATATTACCATGGTTACATTTAATTAACGGAGCCCTAATATCCAACTGTAGGGACCATAGCTGGTACTTGAAAACAAAGCTGTGTTAATCTGTCTTCCTCACCTAAAGTATTCTTTGCATAGTTTCCCTTAGTTGTAAAGGCCAATATGTACGTAAGCGAGGATGTCGTTGGAGCACCTTCGTGATGCACAGTGTGTTTTGGGCAGTTTAAATGCCTGGCATATCCCATCCTTCTCCAGAACCGAACACTGTGGACTTCTTCTATAGAGAAATAGATGAATCAACCCCAGTGTGGGACAGTATTTTATTTATTGACCTCGGAAGGATTAAAGGTAAGGCTAACCTCGGCAGAATTTTAACTCATAGCTCAGAGAGCTAGAACGAATCCTGCAAAGCATTCTATCAGGCATTCGAAGATTCTTTCTTCTCGTCGTCTATGTATATGTCTGTGAATGGCGCGTTTTATTTTTCTGGGTATTTATATGAATGCTAATAGTAACTACAGTTTGCTATAATTGCTAATAGTTTGCAACCTTTCCTTCAGCATCATGCTAAATTTATTAAGTTTCGATGGACAGGATAGAAAATATCTGAAGAGACACGTATCTGGGATTGACATTCCTTTTCTGCCTTATGCATTTGTATTCCTCTACGTTGTCTAAACTCTGTATCAGCAATTTGCTAATTGCAGTTATAAACAGCAGCCACAGATATATTTTTAAAAACTGAGATTATGTTGAAAATATTACGAAGCAGTTTATTAATATATATTTTATTTCACTTTCAGAACTTGAAAATACATTCGACGCCTCCGGTGTTACAATTAAAACTGACCTTTGGGTAACAGACAATTATGAAATCTCGGACGTCCTTTTGGGTAGGTATGTAATAACAACTGCTGAATTTTTATTAAACTAATACTGTTTTCAAACTCTACACATCAGACCAAACTCAGCTGATTTCATGACATTTTTCGTTCTCTAAAATTTTAATCTATTCCAAGTCGATGTATTTTAAGCCTGTGATATTTTTAATTCTTTTTGGCTCATTCAGAGAACCAACTTAACTAATGTTTTCCATACTGATCGAGTCTCTAAGTAATTGAAATATGCTAATTATCATCCTTGCAATCATAGATTATTGTACATATTGCTAGTGATGCTGTCAAATACGGTGAAGATACCTAATGAGATCAAAACATGCTCTGAGTTGTCTTCCATACATACCAAAATAGTTAAAATAATATTAATCATTGAGTTAATTCTGTCTCTTTCTCACTGTATATTTTTAATGAGTTTTTCATACTCACTGCATTAAACATAATACTAATAAATTTTAACACTAGTTTAAAAAAACATTTAGACTGAACACATTTCTAGGTAGTGATCTGTACGTATTATAGAAATAATGGTTCTGTCACCATTATTTTTTTCTCACATTAAACGATACCTGAAGAGGATTCAGTAAAGATTTCCAATTTTACTATTAAGGTTTTTAACCCATCAGCGCCCATGGTCCTTTTTTTAGGACCAAAAGGATAATCCATCATATTTCTGCAACACCTGTATTTTTCTGAGATATCTTTAGTTAATCATCAAGACAGGAGTATCTTTCAAATATTGTAATAAATTTTTTTATATATATTTAGTATCAGATAAAGTTGTATAAAAAAAGATATTTATAATAACTCAAATAAAAAAAAATTGGGGCACTAATAGGTTTTAAGCTAAAAATTCAGAGTCGGTGTGTGATGTGAGAGTTTTTTTTTTATTATTAGTTATGGAGATTGAATAAAAAGCTACAGATTCCTTTCCATATTTGAATGGATGGATGGATGGATGGACGGATGAAGAATAAGGAATGAAAACTCACAAACTGCGAGTGCACGAACACACATACATATATACATCATACATTCTCTTTTTCTCTCCCCCTCTCTTTCTCTATGTGTGTGTATGTGCGTGTGTGTGTAAAAAACTGGACAAAAATGCACATTTGTTGTAATTGCCTTACATTCCAACCGGTTTTCACTCTAAGTGTTCTTCAAATGAAAATAAGAAAGGTAGATACAGTAATGAGAATATACAGAGAGATGAAATTATTGCCAGTAAATGAAAAATGATGGTATCGAGTGATAGATAGATAGAAAGATAGATAGATAGATAGATAGATAGATAGATAGATAGATAGATAGATAGATAGATAGATAGATAGATAGATAGATAGATAGATAGACAACTGTATATGCACGTGCTCACACAGGTAGATACACAGACAGACAGACAGACAGACAGGCAGACAGACAAACAGACAGACAAACAGACAGGCAGACAGACAGACAGACTGACTGACTGATAAATAAGAGATCTATGCACGGCACCATATTAATAACTTTTAAATGTTTTTATACCGCTGATTTGTGTGGCAGAAATTAATGGTATAAGACTTAGTGGGAATGAAAGCGAGGAGCTTTTGAAGGCTTTAGCACAACATTCACAACAAATACTAAATTTGTATTTTATAACGCACATTCACTTTCACCCTTACCCCATTTCCTTTTGTACATTAATGTTTGTTTACAACTAAATATAGCAAAGTATTTTGTCATTGCCAGATTTTAATCAGTGTTTTCAATGGGAAATATTTAGCAAACGTTGGTTGTCTTGAATGATTTTCTTTTCAGTGATTAAATATATATGTCTATATGTTATCCATTGTGTTAACTTAGAACGTATTGAAACGTGTCTATTGTTCCTTATTCATTTAAGTGCGTCACCAAGGTGAGTCACGAACGACTATTGTACGTCGTATTGTGGTTTCGATATGAACCGCGGTTAACCGAGTCAATAGGTAGATAAGCTATCAAGCGCAGAATAACATAAATCCCAAAGTAATATCAATAGCTCTTACCTCTCTCTCTCTCTCTCTCTCTCTCTCTCTCTCTCTCTCTCTCTCTCTCTCTCTCTCTCTTTCAATAGTTCGTTCTACTAAGCTGTAAGTTAACACTGCATTACAATCCAATACACATAATTGTACTGATGGCCGAGTCGGTTAACTTTTAACTGCTCAGTCTATTTAGTAATAAGTAAACACAGCACGGTGGTGATGTTCTCTATATCGTATCCAGACACTTATAAATAACTCGGTCCACCTAATTGCTAGAAAGTATCACAGTGTGTGACATAGTTGACAATCAGTGTACACAACGGTGGTGCTTAACTCTTAGAATTTAGTTCACCGAATTTAAAGTAGCTTTCCACAGTGTGGTATGTTCACTGTACCATGTCCGTGGGAATGACATTTAATTGTCAATAGTCGTCGACGTAACTACCGAGTAGTTGCTTCTATGTACAAGTGTCCGTGATCAAGATACTTAACTCTTAATAGAATTCGGTATATTTGGCTGTACCTAAATAAATAAATAAAAAATAAATGCGCCCTTTTAAAGCCCAGCCAGGCACATGGGCCCGGTATCCCGGTTTCAATGGCGTATGTATTCCCCAGATGGACGGGACGTCAGTCCATCGCAGCGTTACTCAATTTTGCCAGCTGAGTGGACTGACGCAACGTGAAATGAAGTGTTTTGCTCAAGAACACAACGCGTCGCCCGGTCCAGGAATCGAAACCACAATCTTACGATCATGATGCTGACATCCTAACCACTAAGCCACGCGCCCCCACACTGTACCTAAGTACTGCACTATAATATAATTCATAGTGTTGCGCCAATGTTCTAGCAAGACATTTAAATGTCAGCAGTCCAACCCACACACAACAAATAGAAGAGTATTTAGACAAGTAGACATAAAGAGAGGAATCTTTCAAGGAGACTCTGTGTCACCCTTACTGTTACCGCCCTCCATTGTTCTGGGAAAGGTGGGAGCTGGTTCACAAGCTGCAGAAAAACATGAGACCAATCAATCATCTAATGTTTATGGATGATTTGAAACTTTACGGTGATAACAGAGATCACTTGGATTATTTTATTCAGTACGTACGAATTTTCTCTCAAGGCACCCAGATGGCATTTGGTACAGAGAAATGCTCTGTTGTTGAACCGAGAAGAGGGCGGAAAGTTGATAGCAGTGGAGTACAACTTCCAAATTATGAGTGGATAAGGGAAGGGAACGGAGAAGGTTACAAGTATCTTGGTGCTTTACAACTAGGTAAGATTCTGACCATCAAGGTGAAAGAAAATATTTCTTCTGAATATATCAGAAGAGTTAAAAAGTTATGCAAGTCTAAACTAAATTGAGGCAACCTGATTAGGGGCATCAACGCGCAGGCAGACGGATGGACAGACAGACAGACAGATAGACAGACAGACAGATAGATAGACAGAAAGACAGACAGATAGATAGATAGATAGATAGATAGATAGATAGATAGATAGATAGATAGACATCATACATATATACATGTACACGTTTACTCGTGTAAACAGCCTATTTTGTTTGAATTGATTTGTATTTGTTGTCCCCTTTCTCCTCTCTTTCCTCTTTCTTTTAAACCCAACAGGGGCAAGTTTGGCGAGGTGAAAGTTTGTACAGAACGGCAAACTGGCCAAGAGTTTGCAGCCAAATTTTTGAGTGTCCGTGGAATGCAAGGTCGGAAAGATATTCGAAATGAGATAGATATAATGAAAAGTCTTCGTCATCCCAGACTTCTGCAAATGTACGATGCTTACGAGCGAAGAGATAAATTCTGTCTCATCTTAGAATTGTAAGTATTTAATTTTTGTCTATTTATATTTTGTTTATTTTCATCATCATCATCATCATCATCATCATCATCATCAAATTGATGAATGGGGTAAGATTTATGATTAGGATTAGGCTTAGGCTTAAAGCCATGTTTGAAGATATCAACATATTGGTTTCAAATTTTGGCATAAGGCCAGTAAGGAGAAGATAAGTCGGTTACATCTACCCCAGTGTTCAACTGAACTTATTTTATCGATCCAGAGAGGAAGAAAGAAAAAGTTGCTCTTTGAACTCAGAACGTTTGCAATCCAGGAACAAGAGATTGCCACAAAGTACCTAGTGAACAACAGAGACATTGACGCTCTTATAATCCCAAGGTGCAACCGCATGTGTAGGCTATGTCATGTTTCCGTGGAAGACATCACGCATGTGATTAGCAGCTGTCCTAAAATGTCGTCTCGGTACTACCTCCCTGT
Organism: Octopus bimaculoides; assembly: GCF_046866305.1. Taxonomy (NCBI): domain Eukaryota; kingdom Metazoa; phylum Mollusca; class Cephalopoda; order Octopoda; family Octopodidae; genus Octopus; species Octopus bimaculoides. The sequence goes on along the minus strand of NC_142934.1, from coordinate 98,704,694 downwards.
GCGACACCATATTGTTGCTAAAACAATTTACAATGCCATCCGCTTAAAAGACTGTCCTGAAATAAACTTAGAAAATCCCTGTTATGGAATATTGGTGGAATATTCCCATCAAAACTGCTGTGAAGTGTAAACATAACAGGCCTGATATTGTTGTTTGGGACGGAGAGGCAAGGGTATGTAACATCATAGAGGTCATCTACCATTCAGATATAAATATATCTTTGAAAATCAAAGAGAAAGAGGATATCTATGGACAACTGCTTCGAAACCTCCAGCTTCTATATCCAGACTATGAATTCATATTCACAACAATAATACCTGGAGCACTAGGAGAATCTGGATAAACTGGGATTTTCAGAAAGAGAAATCGACCGGCTGATTCGTACATTACAAGTGCAATCTGTGAGTGGAACAGTAAAAACATGCAAGACTTTTCTCAAGTATCAAATGTGAATTTGTCTGTGTTTACATCCCAAAGATATAGCCTTCTATCTCTGTTGGAAACCGGCACCCTCCCCAGTGGAAGATTTATAATAATTAAAAATAAAAGAGGCATACATACATACATACATGGTATCCCAGAATTAACTATCCATTTCCATGAAATCGTGCAATTTTTTTTTTTAAGTGACAGAAGTTTATATTTTTAATTATGCTCCTAAAACAAATAGATTTATAAATCTTACGTCAAAACTTCATTTAAAATGTTCAAAATGTGCTCCGTCTGTATCCCTGCAAATTTAAAATCTATCCTTACTGTTGCGAAATACATTTTGAAGCATTTCAGAATGCGTTCAGAATGCGTTCAAGTTAAGCTAAACTATTGCTCCATCTTGGGGGACGGGGGTAGAGAAAGTGATTGCAGGCAATTTTTTTTTAAAGCTACCATGGACAGAATAAGCGGGATCCGATAGGAATGAAAATAAAATTATAAGAATTCATCATCATCATCATCATCGTTTAACGTCTGCTTTCCATGCTAGCATGGGTTGGACGATTTGACTGAGGACTGGTGAAACCAAATGGCTACACCAGGCTCCAAGCTGATTTGGCAGAGTTTCTACAGCTAAATTATTTATACACTTTTAATAGATATTAATGATAAACATAAATAAAAGTAAGTTTCTAAAAGAATTGTCCGATTTCAGTGAAATTGATAGTTAATTCTGGGACACTGCACGTGTATGTATGCATGCATGCATGTATGTATATATGTATGTATGTATGTATGTATGTATGTATGTATGCATGTATGTTTGTATGTATGTTTGTATGTATGTTTGTATGTATGTATCTATATATACACACACACACACATATTTGTGTGTTGGGGAAAGAGAGGAAAGTGTCATAGAACTGTCGAAATTACCTTCGGGAAGCGTTCACTTCACTAAATACTGTTTATTGATAGTATATTAATTACATTCGTCGATCGAAAATTATGTATGTTTAGACGTTCATTCTTTACTGTCCTCATAGATAGATATCTCGTTCAATGCTTTCAGGGTTTCTGGTGGAGAGCTATTTGAACGTGTGATCAATGAAGATTTCTATTTGACGGAAAGAGCCTGTGTGATTTTCCTCAGACAGATCTGTGAAGGAGTTGAATTCATACATTCGAAAAATATTTTACACCTGGATATGAAAGTATGTTTTTCTTATTCTCACCCACATCCTCTCTCTCACTCTCTCCGTCTCTCTCTCTTTCTCTCTCCGTCTCTTTCTCTCTCTCTCTCTCTGTCTCTCTCTCTCTCTTTCTCTCTCTCTCTCCCTTCTTCTCTTAATCTTCCCCTTTCTTTTTTTACTCTCCACTCTTCTTGCCTTGTCACTTCTTTTTCCTTTCTATGTATTTTTTTCATTTTCATTTTCCACATGAGATAAAGTGAATTCGGAAGATAGCTATTTTCAGAAAAAGAGTCCCAGATTTTCTTTTCCGATATTATGACCTCCGTGGAAAAATAAAGGCTTTTATGAAATGATAGTTTACAGAGGGAGGAATCGTGATGATAAAGGACTACAGACGGGTAACACATCTGTAATATAAAATCTAGGAGGGTTCTCAACTCATAAGAATTAGATACTAGTTGAAATACTGAAAAAAACAAATGATAGCAACTATCTACCACCACGACTTTTCCTTCTTGTTCTTGTGTACTTGAGTAATAATAGATGCGATCATTACATTATATAAGTAAAATA
>NC_142934.1:98672495-98697495 GCF_046866305.1 Octopus bimaculoides | reverse complement strand
GAAAGTCTTATAAGATATATCAGTGCACATTCTTCTCATAATAATATTTGGCATTTCTTACTCGGGAAAGCCAAATAGATGTTTGTAGAACTGGAACGAATTTATCACACACTTCTAAAAGAATAATGGGCAGTAGCAAAGATACATGCATGAGTATGCCCCCCTCACTTCAATAGCAATATATATATATATACATATATATATATATATATATATATATATATATATATATATATATATATATATATATATATATATATATATATATATATACACATACATACATACATACATGCATACATACATACATACACAGGATGCGATGGATAAATTGTCGCCATTTTATATTTTTAATTTCGTGCATGTGCACTGTTTGTGTTTTTATTTTGTCGACTATACAGTATAGCAGGGTCAATTGGGCACCATCCATCTGTAAGAACAACAGCACCATGATGCAATTAACTCTGCCAAAAATTTGGAAATGACATACTGTACTGCTTGGCATTCGCACCAGAAGCTCCAATATGAACATTTCAGGGTGTTTGGGTGTCAATCTGAGGACAGTGCAATCGGAGGACATGTACCGAGAGTGATAAAAATCAAACATCCAGTCAGCATCATGACATTTGGAGTGATCACTAATGATGGCGACGTTATGCCTCCATTCATCTTCCCATACGGCCTCAGAATCAACATGTAGGCCTACATCAAGTGCCTGGAGGAGATAGTGATGCCCTGGGTCAAGAGGGTGTTGCTGGAAACCCTATGTCTGGCAACAGGACCCTGCACCATGTCACACAAGCAGGAGAATCCAGTCATGGCTGTCAAACAATTTCTGCGATCACATCACCCTTAACATCTGGCCACCTAACTCTCCAAACTGCATCCCCCTTGATTATTATGTGTATGGCGCAGCTGAGCGAGAGACCAACAAAACTCCTTGTAACACCAAAGATGAACTGAAGGCAAGGATTATTGCAGCATTCACCAACTTAAACAAGGAGACTGTCCAAAAGAGTTGCGGGATATCCCGAAGTCGTCTGGAGGCCGTGGTTAAAACTAATGGCGATTTTTAGAAATAATACATTTCTAAATCTCTCAGAGAGATTTATGCAGTAGTGATACGATGAAGTAGTTGTATACTGTCAACTTAATGTGACAGTCCCCTGAAGGGAATAATACTACTGTTGGTTAAGCCTAGGAAGCTGCCAACAGTAGTATTATTCCCTTCAGGGGACTGTCACATGAAATTGTATGGATAGTACCGTACTGAATTCTGGTGCCTCAACGTAAGTACCTAATTCATCTGAATATATATATATATATATATATATATATATATATATATATATATATATAAGCAATGTTAATTCTCTAAATGAAGTATTAACAGTAACTGCACGATAAAGTGTAGTATATTGCCACTTAAGTGTGGCTGACCCCTAGGGGTGGATGTTACTGTTGCTTTTAGCCCCAGGAGGACATCTCCTCCAGCTGGCTTATCGACACACGACTGTGTCCTGTTTGCCAAGGGAGTTATCCCTCTCACCTCGACCAGCAGCACGAACGTATCCGGATTTCAGGGTTATTTCCCTTCGTCGGCGTTCGACAGCTGATGACCTTGGTGAGAGAGACAAAACCTGGCAACCCTTATATCTTCTTTTCCAGTGACATTCTTCACTGATATTGAAAAGGTGAAAACAAGCAATGTTAATTCTCTAAATGAAGTATTAACAGTAACTGCACGATAAAGTGTAGTATATTGCCACTTAAGTGTGGCTGACCCCTAGGGGTGGATGTTACTGTTGCTTTTAGCCCCAGGAGGACATCTCCTCCAGCTGGCTTATCGACACACGACTGTGTCCTGTTTGCCAAGGGAGTTATCCCTCTCACCTCGACCAGCAGCACGAACGTATCCGGATTTCAGGGTTATTTCCCTTCGTCGGCGTTCGACAGCTGATGACCTTGGTGAGAGAGACAAAACCTGGCAACCCTTATATCTTCTTTTCCAGTGACATTCTTCACTGATATTGAAAAGGTGAAAACAAGTGGCAATATACTACACTTTATCGTGCAGTTACTGTTAATACTTCATTTAGAGAATTAACATTGCTTGTTTTCACCTTTTCAATATCAGTGAAGAATGTCACTGGAAAAGAAGATATAAGGGTTGCCAGGTTTTGTCTCTCTCACCAAGGTCATCAGCTGTCGAACGCCGACGAAGGGAAATAACCCTGAAATCCGGATACGTTCGTGCTGCTGGTCGAGGTGAGAGGGATAACTCCCTTGGCAAACAGGACACAGTCATGTGTCGATAAGCCAGCTGGAGGAGATGTCCTCCTGGGGCTAAAAGCAACAGTAACATCCACCCCTAGGGGTCAGCCACACTTAAGTGGCAATATACTACACTTTATCGTGCAGTTACTGTTAATACTTCATTTAGAGAATTAACATTGCTTGTTTTCACCTTTTCAATATCAGTGAAGAATGTCACTGGAAAAGAAGATATAAGGGTTGCCAGGTTTTGTCTCTCTCACCAAGGTCATCAGCTGTCGAACGCCGACGAAGGGAAATAACCCTGAAATCCGGATACGTTCGTGCTGCTGGTCGAGGTGAGAGGGATAACTCCCTTGGCAAACAGGACACAGTCGTGTGTCGATAAGCCAGCTGGAGGAGATGTCCTCCTGGGGCTAAAAGCAACAGTAACATCCACCCCTAGGGGTCAGCCACACTTAAGTGGCAATATACTACACTATATATATATATATATATATATATATATATATATATATATATATATATATATACCATCTTACTTCACTCGCAGCTGAATGTGCAGATTATGCCTGGTTGAGAAAAAAGCCACATTAAAGAGCCTGCAGCACCCAGACATCAATCTGAACAGCAGAAGTGAAATTTGAAATTTTTGCCCAAATGAAAGGAAGTACATCCTATCATATCTACGTGCCCCATCGTGACTATAACTTCCATTACCCCCAGCTTCGGCCCTCCCATCACCAATACCTGGGTATCCGGCAAAGAGTTTGACCAGAACATATACAAACGCACTCTCAGGCACACACACGCCCTAACACGGCAGACAGCCATTTTCCACACGCACACATATATAAGCCCCTACACATATCGTACCCCTATACGCACTCCATTCATGCATAAATACCCCCAAAGAATCTAACCACATATGTTAAACAAAACATAATCAAAAAAACACAAACGGATTCATAGATGCTTATGCAGTCTTTGAGCACCCACCGAACTATCCAGCTCCAATAAACAAACGCTACAAGTATAGCACCACTGTACACATTCCAAATCTACAAGAACTCTAACTTTAAAACATATACACAATTTTCTAGTAAAATTCTTATCGCTTTACAACCCTCCCGGAGATGGTACTTTGGCGCCTAGGGTCATAACTCTTAATTTAGCCCATGATCTGTTTCGTCGTCTTTTTCACAACAACCACGAACCGGATGTCTTTTCACCTCCGGTAATAGAGAGCAGCAGCCATATTTCATTCTATAACTGCCATCTGTGAAAAGTGCGTATGTGTGTATATGTATGTGTGTATGTATATATATATATATATATATGTGTGTGTGTGTGTGTGTGTGCTCATTGATAGATTGAGAGAAATAGGTATGCATACAGACATACATACACACATACATGCATACATAGCGACATATTTATATATACACTAATATACATACATACATACATACATACATACATACATACATACATACATACAGTGTTTAAACTTGCGCTTCATTAGTCGACAAGTAACCATCGAGTTAAAGAGAGATCCACAGTATGATCGCTGCACCCACCAGAAACGGACACAAAATCTCCTTCAAATCATTTCATGCAGTCTTTAAAAACGCGCGGACATATTGAATAATATTGTTCAAGATATACAACGCATGAAAAGAAGGAGTCGGAGATAGTCACAGCTAGAATCCCTGTCACTATGAATCTGCTTTATCAATGTTCATTTAGGGCTAAATAGCAACAATAAGACGCCATTTTGCTTTGTCAACCGTAGATGATGGCGGAAAGTACATTTCTTTTAACTGTACTGCCTTTGGAAGAAATAAGGAAGCGAGGAATACGATTTATAAGAAAAGGTTGTCTATTTTCCACACAAGAGACGGATTCAGTCATTTAATGGACGCCAAAAGCTGTTTATCTTTTCATCATCGTTGGTATTTCACTAATGTACAGCCTCTGCTAGGTTTCCTATATTATGTGTACACGGTAACACATATACATTAGTCACACAGTAACGTACTCAAATTAAAACTGTGACATATACACACTGCTGTTGCAATATACACACATTAGCAGAGTAACATATACACTTTTACACAGTAAAATATATACACACATAAACATGCATACTTAAATTTAGTTACATAAAGGCACTAATACATAGTAAGTAACACATGCTAATGCAGTACCATACATTAAGACTGCTATATATATATACACACTAACACAGTAATATACACACATTAATACAGCAATATAAACACTTAGGCAATTTAAAACAATTTGCCTTTTATACATTTATATAATATCTTCATGGATACAAAAGAAGGAATCAACCGGTCTGGTTTCAATTCTTATTTTGGCATCTCATCAGGGGCTGAATATGAATCATCATTTTGTCGTCTCCGTCATCCTCATTCTTCTCATCATCATCATCGTCGTCGTCGTCGTGGTCGTCGTCGTCGTCGTCGTCCTCATTGTCAATGTGGTTAATCTCATCATTGGAATGATCGCTCGCTTTTATCAATTATCGTTAACATTTTGTCGTTACCATCATCTTCATCATCATCATCCGCAACTGCAATAACAAGACATTTCAAAATGATTGATTTCAGATAATCATATGTTTCTTTTATTTTTATTCCAGCCTGAAAATATACTTTGTATGACCCGAACGGGTAATCGAATCAAAATCATCGACTTTGGGTTAGCTCGAAGATTCGACCCAAGAGACGACATGAGGGTATTGTTTGGAACACCTGAGTTTATTGCTCCGGAGGTGGTGAACTTCGAACCAATCAGTCATCGCACTGACATGTGGAGTGTGGGCGTAATAACATACATACTGTAAGTAGTAGTAGTAGTAGTAGTAGTAGTAGTAGTAGTAGTAGTAGTAGTAGTAGTAGTAGTAGTAGTAGCAACGTCATAGCTCTTCAGTATTAAATCTTCCTGTGTATATATATATATATATATATATAATCAGTAGAGGCGCAATGGCCCAGTGGTTAGGGCAGCGGACTCGCGGTCATAGGTTTATTAAGCGAAAACACCTAAAGCTCCATGAGGCTCTGGTAGGGGACGGTGGCGAACCCTGCTGTACTCTTTCACCACAACTTTCTCTCACTCTTACTTCCTATTTCTGTTGTGCCTGTAATTCAAAGGGTCAGCCTTGTCACACTCTGTGTCACGCTGAATATCCCCGAGAACTACGTTAAGGGCACACGTGTCTGTGGAGTGCTCAGCCACTTGCACGTTAATTTCACGAGCAGGTTGTTCCGTTGATCGGATCAACTGGAACCCTCGACGTCGTAAGCGACGGAGTGCCAACACATATATATAATCAAACACTTGACAACTGGCGTTAGCTTGTTTACGCCTCCATAATTTAGCGGTTCAACAAAAGAGGCAGATAGAAAAAGGACCACACTTAAACATAAGTGCTGGGATCGATTTATTTGACTAAAACCCTTCGAGACAATGACTCAGCATGACTGCAGTCCAGTTGCTGAAACAAGTAACAGATAAAAGATATATTAGGCTAATTAGATATTAATTAAATATTAATATGTATTTAGGCTAAATTCTCCCTCTCACTCTCACACACACACACACACACACACACACACACACACACACACACACACACACTCAGTCACATATAGCTGGTTCTTTCTTTCGCCCTTCTTGTTTCTTGACCATTTACTCTTATCATCGTCTCTTCCCATTATTTATTCAAAACATTCCCAATTTCTTTTCACGCAGATTGTCCGGGTTGTCTCCTTTCCTCGGTGACAATGATAACCAAACACTTTCAAATGTCACCTGTGCTCAGTGGGACTTCGATGCAGAAGAATTCGAAAGTATATCTGCTGAGGCCAAAGACTTCATCACAAAGTTACTGGTTAAAAGACCTACGTAAGTATTTTTCTCTCTTTTTTTCTTCCCAACTCCATCCTTCCAGCGTCACATAATAACACGAATTAAGCCTTTGACTGCATCATTAAATTTCGTTATCATTCCTATAATGATGTTAATTATCCACCCCAAACAATATAAAATTTATATTTTCTGGTTTTGCAATACTTTTTCAGTATCTCCAATGGGAACGGTTTTCATATCCACCTCTAAAAGTGTTTGATTCTTGTTCTGTAAAGTGATGTTTGATGAAATATGATTATATGTGTGTGTGTGTGTGTGTGTGTGTGTGTGTGTGTGTGCGTGCGTGTGTGTGTGTGTGTGTGTGTGTGTGTGTGTGTGTGTGTGTGTGTGTGTGTGTGTGTGTGTATACATATATATATATATTTATATATATCATCATCATCATCATCATCGTTTAACGTCCGCTTTCCATGCTAGCATGGGTTGGACGATTTGACTGAGGACTGGTGAAACCGGATGGCAACACCAGGCTCCAGTCTGATTTGGCAGAGTTTCTACAGCTGGATGCCCTTCCTAACGCCAACCACTCAGAGAGTGTAGTGGGTGCTTTTACGTGTCACCCGCACGAAAACGGCCACGCTCGAAATGGTGTCTTTTATGTGCCACCCGCACAAGCCAGTCCAGGGGCACTGGCAACGATCTCGCTCGAAAATCCTACAGGAGCCAGTCAGGCGGTACTGGCAACGGCCACGCTCAAAATGGTGCATCTCATGTGCCACCCGCACAAGAACCAGTCCAGGGGCACTGGCAACGATTTTACTTGGCTTGCCGGGTCTTCTCACGCACAGCCCATTTCCAAAGGTCTCGGTCCGTAGTCATCGCCTCGGTGAGGCCCAATGTACGAAGGTCTTGCCTCACCACCTCAGCCCAGGTCTTCCTGGGCCTACCTCTTCCACGGGTTCCCTCAACTGTTAGGGTGTGGCACTTTTTCACGCAGCTATCCTCCTCCATTCTCACCACATGTCCATACCAGCGCAATCGTCTCTCTTGCACGCCACAACTGATGCTTCTAATGTTCAGCTTTTCTCTCAAGATACTTACACTCTGACGGGTATTCACATTGACATTACACATCCAACGGAGCATACTGGCTTCATTCCTTGCGAGCTTACGTATGTCCTCAGCAGTTACAGCCCATGTTTCACTGCCATGTAGCATGGTTGTTCGTACGCATGCGTCATACAGTCTGCCTTTTACTCTGAGTGAGAGTCCCTTTGTCGCCAGCAGGGGTAAGAGCTCTCTAAACTTTGCCCAGGCTATTCTTATTCTAGCAGCTACACTTTCAGCGCACCCACCCCCACTACTAACTTGGTCGCCCAGATAGCGGAAGCTATCGACTACCTCTAGTTTTTCACCCTGGAATGAGATAGAAGTTGTTTCCTGTTTGTTTGCAGTCTTTATTGCACCTGAACATCTGCCACAAACAAAAACTAACTTGCTAGTTAACCTGCCTTTGATGTTGCTGCACCTCTTATGTGTCCATAGCTTGCACCGGGTACATCTTATAGAGTTACTACCTACTCCTTTTCTACATACTGAGCAGGGCCATCTACCTGAAGGGGTTTGTGTTTTATCTACCTTCCTACTTATTAGGATTTTGGTTTTAGCTAGGTTGACTCTAAGGCCCTTCAATTCTAGACCTTGCTTCCACACCTGAAACTTCTCCTCTAGTTCTGATAGTGACTCCGCAATTAGGGCAAGGTCATCAGCATAGAGGAGCTCCCAGGGGCAACCTGTCTTGAACTCCTCTGTGATTGCCTGGAGGACTATGGTAAATAATAAGGGGCTGAGGACGGAACCTTGGTGGACCCCTACCTCTACCCGGAATTCATTGCTGTACTCATTTCCAACCCTCACCTTACTGGCCGCATCTCTGTACATGGCTCGCACAGCTCTCACTAGCCATTCTTCTATCCCAAGTTTCCTCATTGACCACCAGATAAGGGATCGGGGGACCCTGTCAAAGGCTTTCTCCATGTCAACGAAAGCCAGGTACAGAGGTTTATCCTTGGCTAGGTATTTCTCTTGCAACTGTCTCACTAGAAATAAGGCATCAGTAGTGCTTTTACCTGGCACGAACCCAAACTGCATCTCATCTAAATTGATTCGCTCCCTAATTAGTTGGGCTATGACCCTCTCTGTAACTTTCATAACCTGATCTAACAGCTTGATGCCTCTGTAATTATTTGTATCTAAAGCGTCCCCTTTACCTTTGTAGCAGTTGACTATGATGCTGCTACACCAGTCATAGGGTATGACTCCTTCGTGTATCACCTGGTTCGTAATACGGGTGACTAGGCTATAGCCAACACTGCCAGATATTTTGAGCATCTCTGCAGTGATTCCTGATGGGCCGGGGGCTTTCCCGGTCTTCATACTCTTAATTGCTTTATCTACCCTGGTACTATCAACTCGGATAGCTGGTCCCTCTATTGGGTCGACATAAGGCAGGCTCTCTTTCTCCCATTCATTCTCTTTATTAAGCAATCTATCGTAGTGGCATCTCCAGACCTCTTTCTTTGCATCCTCATTTAATGCAAGCGTACCATCATCCATGCGAACACATTTCTCTCCTACAACATCACTATTCTCTCTCCTACACTGTCTTGCAACCCGAAATACCTCGAGTCTTTGGTCCTCACGGCGCAGAACATTGGCAAATCTTTCCTTATCTGCTTCCCCTCTGGCTAAATAAACCTGTCGCCTAGCCTCCCTTCTGGCACATTGGTACAATTCCCTGCTACCACCGTTCTTCCAGTCCTTCCAAGCTTGTTTCTTTTGTCTAATAGCCCTGTCTACCTCCTTGTTCCACCACCACGTTACTCTGGGTTGGGAGGGGACCTTACACCACCCACAAATCTGGTCGGTGGCTTTCAACAGGTTGTCCCGCAGAAATCTCCAATTGTCTTCCATATATATATATATTTATATATATGTATGTATATATATATATATATATAATATATATATATTTTATATATATATATATATATATATATATATATATATATATATATATATATATATATATATATATATTATGTACATATATATATTCATATATATACTTATTTTCTGCATATACCTTTGTTTATATTTTTTTTATTACCCACAAGGGGCTAGACATAGAGGGGATAAACATATGTTTATATATATATATATATATAATACATACATACATATATGTACATATGTATATATATCCCTACTTTATGCATTTACATATATACATACATACATATATATTTATATATATATATATATATATATATATATATATATATATATATATATATATATACATATCCATATTAGGAGACACCAACTTGTTAACTTCCTTGTAAAAGCTCCATCTAGAAAATATCTATATATATATAAGCAACAGATTAGATTTCCTCGAAGAGAAAAATTAAGAATTGGTCTGATATCACTTCATTGTTCTTGAAGGTCTCTTCACTAGTTTGGTAAAAAGGATAAGTAATTAAAAAAGTTTTGAAGAAGTGAACCTAATAAAGAATGTATTTAATAAGAACTTGTGAGGGCGAGGAATAAGTAGAACGCTTATCTTCTTTCACGTGTCTTGCTCTGATGACGTCATCCTATCACACATTGGAAGCTAAATGTTTAGCAGTTTGAGAAGTTTGTTTTAAGATTAATCTATTTGTTGTTGTATCTAATGGGTTCTCAAGATTTCGTTATGCTTCGCTTAATCAGCTTTCGTCTGTATTCTTCCTCAGACGAATAGTGTTTAACCACGAAGGATGAAACATTAAAAAAACATTCGACTCTTTGTCGATGTCTTTTTATCTAAAATAATTTTCTTTAAAAGTAATTTCCGTTATATCGGTGTATTTGTTCTCATTAAAATTGAAACCAATGAGGAAGCCTTTACGCAGCCGACGTCCCACTAGAAATAGCAGCAGAGTCTCCCTCAAATAACGTCATATACGCTTAAAGAGAAGAGCATATTAGGCTATGTAACTCTACGTATAGAGAAAGACGAGTTACGACTAGGATGCTTTTAATCATGGGCCTCCTCGAGCGAGACCGAATGGAGATTAAACAACAACTTCAGGATCTTTCTGAATTGACGGGCACCACTTGTTTTCTTAACGAAACACTTTCAATCTTATGATACTGGTAGAATGTGTCATATAAAATATCTTTTTCTCTTAGCCTTCTTAACAAAAATTTATACATCGCAAGTTATTTCATGTTAAAGTTGTCATATTTCTGTAATTTCAACCAATCACTGACGTCTATTCAGCTGAATACAGTTACTGCTATTTTTGTAAACAATAATTTTTGCCGGTGTCAAGATCGTTATTCCCTGTTGATTTAGGGTTAGGGTTATGAGTGAGGTTATGGCAAAAATAATCATAACCCTAACCCTAACTCTAAAACTAACTCTAACTCTAAAACCCGAACCCTAACCCTAAAACCCTAAAGTTAAAACCAGTACCACCGATAGTTGTTGTTGACAAACAACGGCACTAATTTTATTCAAGGGAAAAGATCCCATGACACCGTTAGAAAATGTTGTTTACATTCCATGGAAGTAATTGTTTTCACCTGAATAGACGTCAGTGATTGGTTGAAATTACTGAAATACGACAATTTTTTACATGTTCTATAACACAAAATATACAAGTATACGAAGTTTGAAAGCGTTTCGGTACCAAAAATACTACATAAAACATAAATGAAAAGTGGTGCCCGTCAATTCAGAAAGATCCCAACTTCATTTTTTTTTTTTTAATCAAGCCAAAATGGGAACGGGTGATCAACTTGCTAGAAACAGGAGCCAAATTTTGCTTCACGCAGGCATATAACCTGCCAGAAATAACAGCCAATTCTCCCTCAAATTACCTTTCTTCAATGTCTTAAAACGTGGAAGGAAAACCACGGAATATTCATGGAGTTCTGACTACTGATTATTTGTCGTGAAATATATACAGCATTTAAATCGTATTGTACATATATACGTATGTATGTTTATACATATATACACATAGACATGTGTATGTGTGTGTGTGTGTGTGTGTGTGTGTGTGTGTGTGTGTGTGTGTGTGTGTGTGTGTGTGTGTGTGTGTGTGTGTGTGTGTGTGTGTGTTTCCATGCAAACATGTATGTATATAGATGATTATATATTTTTTCTTTCGTCTTCTGTAAACCTATGTCGCCTTATCTAATGTGTTCTTCATTTATAAGACGCGATTGTGTTATTTGAAGGAGATTTGGCGTCTACTTCCGGCAAGACAGGTGAACATGGCCTCTTGTTGCTTGTCCCTGGTCAATCCTGATCGAGCTCAGACATGTAGACAAAACGTGATCCAGTCAAAAGCATCTTATCTTTTATTTTTTTACCATTAGAGTAGCTTGGGAGCGGGGAGGAGCGATCCACCATTGGCAGTGCTTTTATTGGCTTGGCATTTAGAGTCTACTGTATAGAGGACAGAATGTTTAGCAAACTCAAAGACTACACAGTCCGACACACTCTAGCTACGTCACTGACGTTTTTGCATTACATTATTGAATGTGTACTTCTATTAAGAAAGTCTGATGTGATTTGAGAACTTAGCTGTTATATCTAGCGGATCTAGCTATCACCTAAAGGTTCTCTCGTTCGCTGTTGTTGTTGATGTTACTACTGCTATTTATGAAGCCATGTTGCTTATATTTATTCACTTCTTTTGCAGAAAACGATTGTCAGCCACAGATTGCCTTGAACATACATGGTTAAAGGTATTTTTTTTTTACTTATTATTTTATATAAATTATTTTATGGTAATTTATCACATCTCTAAATTAATTAGCAATTTCCTTGAGAGAGTTACTTCTTCAGTAACTCTTTTAATTGCTATTAGTTACTCTTAATTACGTTTTTTTTTAATTATTAGATTACTCTTAATACATTAATTAACCTGTGGTTTTCAGCTTGTTATGATTAAATAACTTGGCGGCCATAAGCCTCAGGTTGAAGGCTTTGTATATATTATTACCGCGTGTGTGTGTGTGTGTGTGTGTGTGTGTGTGTGTGTGTGTGTGTGTGTGTGTGTGTGTGTGTTTGTGTGTGTGTGTGTGTGTGTGTGTGTGTGTGTGTGTGTGTGTGTGTGTGCACACGTATGTATCTGTGTATATATTCATAAGATAAATAACTAAATAACTCAGAGATGCTAGTGGTATGAACTTGGATATAAAGACAAATAATGGAACGCTAGATACTTTGCAAGATATAAACTTGTTTTATTGAAGTTATCTTCGCTTCCAGTGACAATAGACAAAACGCCTGCTGACAATTGCGACTGATTCCAAATGATAAGAGGAGATAATTTCAAGAATCAATAATTATCCAGAACTGACATACAATTAAGGAAATTAAGTCTGTTGTTTTTTTTTTTTAGAGAGATAAGAGAAATGTTGTGGTCATATGTTTCTACCTCAACAGGCGTCATAGCACAACAGTTATCCGACCTTGATTCCTGCAGACATAAAACTTATATATAAAATAAAGTCGAGAACCTTTACGGTCTAAGGTAACTTGCATGATTAAAACGAAAAATGAGCAAAGAGAAATAGCTCAGTGACCAGTGATATAAATTTAGATTTAAAAAGGGGGGGGCAATTAAAGGTGTATTAAATACCATACACGTAAAAGAATAAAAGAAAGGAAGCAGCATTAATACCAAAAGGCAATCTTGATCTCCATCTTAACGTAGAGGTTGTGTTAGAACACAGCATACTGCGTTATTTACGTGCCTTGAGAGGCTCTTTCATATGGACTTGTGGTGCATAAAAGTACTCGTAAATTACGAGTGTTTTTTCTAGCACAGCCTCCACGATAAGTTAGAGATCAAGAATATCTTTTAAAAAAAGAAAACATTAGTAAACAACACGTTTATCCTATACAGAATTTCCTAGAAAAAAATGAACGATTAATGATGGAGGCAATTCTAATAGCACGATGCATAATCATATTAATAAATACAGATGACATGATTCACAAGCAAAAAAAAAAGTAATTACTTCCTGTTGGAATACAATACTAATGATCAAAAAATTCAGATTCTGGATGGAATTCCCCATTACTCCGCCAACAGTAATTCCTCCATTAAGGAAATGAGACTGAGGATGCCTAGAAATGTTGATGATGTAAAAACATTGCTGTTCTCAAAAGAAATTGCAATGATCTCGTACTAAAATTGATAAAAGCTTGATCAAAATGATAAAAGTATAACACGGTCCGTATTTTTGAATAAATACATATCTAAAATAAAAGGTATCCGCCACATGTGTGCAGGTGTTCACTACATATGTTTATGTATATGTATGTGTGCATGTGTGCGCATATATATATATGTATATATATATATATATATGTGTGTGTGTGTGTGTGTGTAATACAAATAATATGTGAGTATATGCATATATACGTACATGTATGTACATACCTACATCTACATGTATATATAGATGCATATCTGGTACAGGACGTCACACAAAAAACGTGGACAAAATGAAAAACAGAACATAAACAGAGCACAAAAAACAAACAGGCCACATAGAGAACATTTCCTTCATCAGCTGCCCCTATTCTAAACTAAGCGTTTCGAAGAGTTAGGGCAGGACGCATTGTTAGAATAGCTCTTCCCGCGAAAACAAATTAAATGAAATTTGTGATGCGGAGGAATTAAGTGGCAAACAGAAAACACAGGAAAATGAAACAGTGAAAATAAACAAGAAGAGCTGTTAGGCCAGACGGAATATATATATATATATATATATATATATATATATATATATATATATATATATATACTGAATATATAACTTAAATTGGTTTCGGCCATTATCAGCCCAGGCTATGACTAACTCAATAGCACCACCTGGAAAGTCTTTTAGTTAATTATTTCGGGACACCATGGACCACTCGAGCAGAGAGTCGTTGTTGGTTGAGACGTATCCAGATGTATGTGGTTTATCCGGTATTTCCTGGAGGAATTTGCCCAGGTAACTTTTGAGAGTTGTGAGGTCTTTTTCTACTTTAATTTCCTTTGGGATAACATTGAAAATTGCAAGACCATTTGCAGTGAAGAAATTGTGTCGCAATGTTCTTATGTGATGTGATCTCGACCTTTGTAGGGGACGCATTGCACGGGGGCCTAGTCTTGGGTGAATTGTAAACATAATACCAATATCATTTGGATAATATTGGTGGAATATTTTCCACATGATACAAATAATGTATCGCTCACGGCGGCGTTGCAGAGAATAGAGCTTCAGCTGTATGTATATACATATATACATTTAGATGTGAGTCTGTATATATATATATATATATATATATATATATATATATATCGTTGCTATTATGTGTTAAACTATCGTATGTCCAAAAATGACCAAATGCGCTTTTTATATTGAATATTTAATTTTGCTTGCAATATCCGGTTCTTTTGGTCAAACTATCGTATCTCCCGCTGTTTCGGATGCGAAGATAAGAGGATTGACAAAGTGTAGTACAACGGTCTAGCATTTTTCAAAACTGTAGTAAGTCCCACAAACGACAGTTTTGCCAAAATATTTCATACATGCATGAAGTTACGATTTTATGCACCCAACTGAGTATTATTGTTACACTGAAACTATTGCTAATGTAAAAAGAAATGGAATGGTGAAACTGTTTTTTTCGTTTTCTAAAAATGCAATGTTTTGGACTTACGACACTTTTGCATAATAGCAACGATACATACTAATATATATATATATACAATCACACATACATACACACACACACACACACACACACACACACACACACACACACATATATATATATATATATATATATATATATATATATATATATATATATACATAGATGCAGGAGTATGTATATATGTATGTCTATAAGGCTTCAATCATGTTCTAAGCATCAAAGTGCGAAGTGCTTAATATAATGAATATAGAGTTCATTTACATATTTCTTACAATTCCAGAAACTTTTGTCACACAATTATTACTATTCGATTCAGAATTAGTTAGTTTGACAAGTTTTTCATAATTCGGAAAGTGTATACATACATACATACATACATACATACATACATACATACATACATACATACAAATACACACATGCACAACAAATATAGTTTGTGTGTGTGTATGTGTATGTGTGTGTGCGCGTTTGTGTCTGTGCATGTAATATGTATATATATATCCATGTATGCATGTATATGTGAGAGTGTAAGTAGGTTGTGCAGTATATGTCAATCAGTAATTTAGGAACACAATACCCATAAGTGTAGTTATAGAACTACAGTGAGAACACACAAGTTGATGGAGAACTGGCAGCTGTAAAACGTTGGTAAGTGAAACTTTCCGTATCAGTCTAAGTATTTCTTCGCTTCTGCTTAGAGCGTACCTGATTGGGTTGATTGGTGATTTATTGATGAGTGAACAGTACTCAAATATAGGACATACGGTTTGTTATGTAAAAATTTTGAGATATTGATATGTTTTCTGCCAAGGAGAAAACAATCAGGATTCTGAAGATACCATGAGGTGTTACTGAAAATTGTTTTAGGCTTTGTATATGTAGATAACACTGTCTAACTTTCCTTTTTTTATGTATTTGGTCAGTAAGTGTTACTTCCCATTTGCTTCTATCTAGAAATCAAAGGAAATTACTACTGTTCCCTTCAAACTTGACTTTTGTGACCTGGATATCAATGTATGGAAACTGATCTATTTTCCATTACATCTAAGACAGATTCACTGCCGAATTGATGAAGCAGAGATATCGTTATTGCAAATATTCTGCTCAGTATCACAGATTTGTTTGTCAGTTGTTTGACCTTAACCACTTTGAGCATGTCCCTTAGTGACTGACAGTATGTGCATCTCTGATCATGAGCAGGAATAGTGGGGCGGGGGAATCATAGCCATATGTCGAGAGGGATTCTTTGGGGTTTGAATAAATGTAACAAAAGCTGTTTGAAGGGAACATTAGCGATTTTTCATAGTTTCTAAAGGTAAGCAAATAGGAAATAACAGTTGCTACTCAAGAACAAAACTTGTGTTACACAGTGTAATGGTTGTACTTAATTGTGCGTTGTTCATATAAATGTCACTCTCGATTTGTTTAGCTGTACTTAAGAAATTCTTTTATTATATTGCTATTGGACGAGGCTATATATATATATATATATACATAGATGCAGGAGTATGTATATATGTATGTCTATAATGCTTCAATCATGTTCTAAGCATCAAAGTGCGAAGTGCTTAATATAATGAATATAGAGTTCATTTACATATTTCTTACAATTCCAGAAACTTTTGTCACACAATTATTACTATTCGATATACATTTATAAACAAAATTAAGGGATCAGCAACAGGTTGCTTCACCACATCCCTTAATTTTGTTTATAAATGTATAAGAACTTTTAAATAAGTTCCACGCCGATAATGGTGCTTACATACGAAGGGCTTGGTAAAAATTATTAATTATTAATTTATTAATAAATTGATAATCCTTTACCCTTTTAATTGTAATAATATATATATATATATATATATATATATATATATATATATATATATATATATATATATATATATATATATATATATATATATATATATATATATATATATATATATATATATATACGCATATATATAACTCAAAAGTAAATAGACACCATGATTTTTTTTTTTTTTAAAGATTTTCTCCTTTCTTTGAATATTTGTTGGTCGAATAAGAGGCAACTTTTTTCTAGATGCTCTGCCATAGTAATCAAATTGATGGAGATAGCTTACAGGAGTACTCCGACTTATCTGAAATTGCTCTGCAACACCAGCCACCTTGCAACGTGAACTATTTTCAGCAATCCGTTCGATAACTCGATGACACTCGTCAGAGGACCGAGATCGTTCTGAGTTGGATGTTGTCAATTCCTTTTCTTTACTGGTGAATTGTACAATCACTCTGTTGACTATGGCAAGAGGGACCCCAAGATGTTGTGGAATCTTATGCTCATTAGGCCCACTTTCAGATCGACCCACAATACGCCTTCTTTGAAAATCAGACAACTCTCTTCTGATGTTTGCAGCATGGCTAGTTGCTTTAAACAATTAATAAAGTGTTATGTGAAATTTAAAAAAATTAATAATTCATTAACAAGTTCGAAGCACCACATAGTGTCCGCCCAGAAAAAGCAGTAACGTGAGGGGTGTCTATTTATTTTTGAATTGTATATATATATATGTGTGTACACACACACACACACACACACACACACACACACACACACACACACACTCGCGTACACACACACACACACACATATATATATATATATATATATATATATATATATATATATATATATATATATATATATATATATATATATATTTATATAAGTAATCTCTACAACATTGACCTTGATACACAAGAGCTTTAAGTTATCTCCCTTCATGTCTTCTGAAAGACAGAAACATGTTTTTTTTTTTTTTATTACAGTGTAATGTAACAGTTTTTGCGTTTGGGGTGGTATTAACACATCATACTTACTAGATCCGTTTGTTTGTTTGTCTGTTGTTGTTGTTGTTGTTGCTGCTGTTTTATCCCAGGTCGGCCTTGAACCTTATTATAAAAAAGTTTCACTCTTATGGCCATCCTATCTTTTATTCATAATATTTCACTTTCCAAAAAGCAATTTTACTATTTTTATGTTTTTAATGCATGGTATGAGAAAAGTTTAGCTGTTGTCATTAGCTGATCGAATGATGTGCATGAGGCAGTTTTGTTGTTGCTGCTATTGGTGGTGGTGCTCGTGTTGTTATTGTTATTGTTAATGGTGGCGTTGGTGGTGGTGGTGGTGGTGGTTTTGATACTGTTTCATACAGCAATGACAAGCAATAAAAGTATTTAATAATGCTTTAATACAGTAATATGCAGTAAGTTATATAACATCACTATTGTTTGTAGTTATGTTGTTGTTGTAATCGTTGTTATAGTCTGTAGGATTCATTGTCTTTGGTGCTGTCAGTAGTATTTCTCGTATGTGTGTGGAGGGGGTGCGTGCATGCGGGCATAATCTTGAAAGACAGAGTAACAGAAGTTGCAGTTCTAGTAAGCCTGAAAGTTCGAAGAAACCTCTTGCCGAGAACCAAGTCTCCAAAGCTATCATATTTTGGGACATTCAATGCGCCACGAGTCACTGTCTAAGACCATCCTGACAGGAACAATGGAGGGAAAGAGAGCAAGAAGTCGTGAAAGAGATTTATGGGCTGGCTGACAACACCAAAAAGGGAATAGAAACAAGAGCCTGACTGGTTGCATGCATGCAGCATAACACGGAGCTGGAGAGCCTTGGCAAAGCCGACAACTGAGCACGAAGAGGCCACGTGACTGATGGCTAATAATAATATATATCGAGACAGATACTGACGTTTCACAATGAAGGCTGGTAACACTTGGAAACACACATACACCCACCCAACGCCATTATAAGGCTCTACAGCACGGGTATTTTCTCTTATAATGCTGATCATGGACAGCATCTCTTATGGGTTAGTCGATATATCGCACATAGATGTGATAATGAAATACCGCCACTTCTATATCTTCCCCGCTCGTGGGGGTACACGATACGTGAAATATTGGAGGTAATTGACGAGCTCCCGCAGTCCCCTGGGCAGTTGCATCCTCTATTGCCGATATCCTTTAAGAAATATAATCATCGAATGATCTACAGTTGAAGAAAATGGCAATCAACGAGTTCTATGGATAACCACAATCAAGCAGATATACGCATGCGTAAATGTATACATGTGTACGCGCGCGTGTTTGTGCATACATATATATGTATAGATGGATGGATGGATGGATGGATGTATATATACAGCGTAGTATTTCGGCAAACTTTTAGAATTTAGTTCTTGAAATTCTGCTGAAGATATTTAACTAATATAATCAGAAAAACCTGGAGACCTTCTAGATTTATGATTTCATCCATTGTCGCATCTCTGGGAAGGTGTGAAAATATTCTGGACAATTCAGAATATTCGGAATGTTGCGACTGGTGATCCCGAAAACAATAAAGGGAAGCTGCAGAAGATTGTCATCAGGCAACCTTCCATTCTTTAAGAAAGGGGGGGTGTTCTTGTTTTTTTGTTTCTTTTGCTTTTATGTTTGTTTGTTTTTTTTTTGTTTTGTATTTTGTTTGTTTTTTTTTGTTTTTTTTGGGGTAGGGTGGTTTAGATTTTACTGGAATAAATTAGGAAGTGTTGCTTCTGGCCACTTTAAGGGAATGTGAATGAAACTGTAAAACTGGTGCTGAAAGATTTCTAAGAGTCGGTGTTTGATAAAACAGATAAAACAAAGACAAGCTGCATCAGGAACTTATATAAAACTTATTGATCTGTTTCCAATTCATAGACGCAAACATGACTGTGTAGTTAAGACGTTCTTTTCGTAGCAACGTGGATCGAGTTTGATCCCGCTGCGCTTCATCAAGTACCTTCTGTCATAAATTGGTTAAGGAAAAATACCCCCAAGGAAGCGTTCTTCATACTAAATAAAAATACACACGGCGTCAGATATGTAATGTAATGATCTTCAATACCTTCCGTCAACTGAGATTATCGAAGCTTTTAGTAGACAAAAACTCTAAGAATGTTTGAAATATGAAAAAAAAAAAAAAAGAACAGAATTTTGGACAATATAGACAGTATCATTACATTCCCTTTATTTCTATATTTATATTTTCGATTTCCTATATTACGTATGAGCAAATCTGCTTTCTTTAGATTTTACCATAACCTTGAGTCAAGCAAAGCCTTCTGAGTTTGGTAAGCAGAAAATGTGTGGAAGCCCCTAATCCAGTTAAACACCATCACCTGACCTGTGGGTGTCCTTAGTTATTATACTTTGCTACACACATTCGATCGGAGGATCACGCCCACCCACTGGTTTCTGAAGCCCTGAGAAAGCTTATGGTCGCTAACCATTTTCATCTGACTAAGCAATTAAATAATTTATATATAATGCATAATTCGCTTGAAAAATAAAATGAACATTATTACGCCCTTTGTTTTTTTACACACATTTTTAAAACTCCGTGTTTAAATCGTTAAATCGTTATTGGTTACCATAAGTTAAGTCACCTTAATAATGATGATATTTCTCTTTGTGAATAGCTAAATATAACGATACATTTCATTTTCTTCCCGGATAAATATGTTAACGTGCCTAAGTTGTATTGATTTTTCGTGTAACTGAAGCACTTTCAGAACTAGGGTCTTCAATTATGATTGAGAAAGCAATTAATTGTTTTTTCAGGATGCAGTCTCTAATGTCAACCCATGGGATGAGGCTTACCGAGATCATTTAAAAGACACTTGTGACTATGCATTACCTTTCTTAAATGTATGCTCTCCTCATATTCTGCAACAATTCTCCTTCACATCCCTTTTTAACCCGCATTGCTATCGTTCAAACCCTTATACTAAATTATTATTCACTCTACTTTCATTTACCAGATGGTTTGTTTGAGCTCAGCACAGTTTCAAAGCGTCAAGTTATTGACACGAATATGTCCTCACTAGACATGATAACATTATAATTGAAATCGCCGCTAACTTTACTTTTCATCTTTCCGGGGTTGATAAAATAAAGTACCAGTCAAGTACTAACATCTTTCCAAAAATGTGTGGTCTTGTGCCTATGTTAGAAATTATTATTGCAGATACAGCAATAATAATTTATAATTACTATGGATCTTAATTTACCTTCGAAATATTCTAATCAATTCTAATTTGCCTTTGAAATATCCCCTCTTCCGCTGCCTTCGTGGCGAATAAAAATATCATTATCAGTTCAGGATCAGATCATAAACTTTCTAGGGTAGAAGAGTCATCTTGCATTTTGCTCTGAAATCAAATCCTGCTAAGGTCAACTTTGCCTTTCATCTTTATGAGTTCGATAAAAGAATGTACCCGTCAGGTTCAGGGATTGATTTAATTGACTATACACCCTCACCAAACATCTGTGGCCCTATGCAAAGTCATATAAATAATTAATGTAACAAGTTTTTTTATCCGTAAATGATACAAGCTGCTTAGATAAGTTGGTGCTAACGTGTTTAGTACCCTGAACTTTAAAAAATAATCAAATATAATTATGCGCAGAAGAAAAGACGATGACTAATACTATTTTAATTATACTATGTAGCATCTTTTTTTTTTTTTTTTTTGGTCTTTGGTCAGTAAGTGTTATTTCCTATTTGCTTCTATCTAGAAATCAAAGGAATTTACAACTATTCTCTTCAAACTTGGCTTTTGTCATCTGTTCACCTGATCTTTTTACCTTTACATTTTAGACAAATTCAGCGCGGAGTTGCTGAAGCAGAGATATCGTTATAGTAAATATTCTGTTCAATATCACTGATTTGCTTGACCTTATCCACTTGAGCATGACACTTAGTGTCTGACAATATGTGCATCTCTGATCATGAGCAGGAGTAGTGGGGGAGCATCATAGCCATGTGCTGAGAGGGATTCTTTGGGGTTGAATAAATATAACAAAAGCAAAGTTTGAAGGAAACATTATCGATTTGTCATATTTTTCTAGGGGTAAGCAAATAAGAAATAACAGTTGCTACGCTAGGACAAAAATCGCGTTGCACAGTGTTATTCAATCAAGTATGAGGAACAATTTAGATATTTATCGGTATTATTAGACAAAGTGTCTTTGCCAGTCTTGGTGATGTAAGGCAAATTATTACTAATCCATTCCTGTATATGCAAGGACAGTGACGAAGGTTATTTAAACCTACTCAAATACCGCATCGTTGATACCTTTAAGACTTTCTACTTAATTATGAAACTATTAGTGGTTTTCTGTAGAAAGTAATTCATGCAAAAATTAAAATTAAGTATATATCTGTACAGACTGTATTGTTTAATGAATTATGGTAGAATTTATCAACCTGTAGATTTTAAAGATGGTTTTTAATGATACACTAAACACTACGTACCTGCATGCAACTAAAAAAAATATTCTGGCATCTTTCCATCTCGATATGTCTATCTCTGTTTTTTTTTTTTTTTTTCTGTCTCTTTTACACACTCTCTCTCTAAAGACACTAAGTTAATAATAATTCTGGTGTTTGCAGCCCTGAAAATGTTCCTAACGAAGAACCTATTCAATATCCGAAAATGCCTACTTTTAAACGCACTTCTTACACATTGTCTTGTCATCTTTTGTGTGTGTGTGTGTATTCCTGGGAGCTATATTCTGTTGTTTGTCTCTCCTGAGTACATCGAGGGTTACTTGCTGTTTGGGGCTTAAATATTTCCTTGGTCTGAAGTAGAATTCCACTCTTAATGATGCAGTCTTTCCTATGTTCAGTATTAGAATTTCTCCATCAAAGTTCCTCACTAAAGACGAGGCTTTCATTTGTCACGCTCTTGAGTATCTTATTTAGATTATATCTTGTTAAGTCTGATGATTGTGTCTTTGTTAGGTTGACGGAAGGAGGCGCAATGGCCCAGTGGTTAGGGCAGCGGACTCGCGGTCATAGGATCGCAGTTTCGATTCCCAGGCCGGGCGTTGTGAATGTTTATTGAGTGAAAACACCTAAAGCTCCACGAGGCTCCGACAGGGGATGGTGGCGAACCCTGCTGTACTCTTTCACCACAACTGTCTCTCACTCTTACTTCTTGTTTCTGTTGTGCTTGTAATTCAAAGGGTCAGCCTTGGCACACTCTGTGTCAAGCTGAATATCCCCGAGAACTACGTTAAGGGTACACGTGTCTGTGGAGTGCTCAGCCACTCGCACGTTAATTTCACGAGCAGGCTGTTCCGTTGATCGGATCAACTGGAACCCTCGACGTCGCAAGCGACGGAGTGCCAACAACAGGCTGACGGAAACAAGATTTATACGACTTTATTGGAAAACGTTTTCAGGTTTTCTCTTCAATGGAATCAATGGAGATTTGGTGCGAGGTGACCACGTTATACGTGGATGACACTTGGATATGGTATGTTAGAGAGAAATGAAGGGTTGTGTAGTAGTGGGTATTGTCTACAGTGGCTGCAAGTAGATCGTTGATGCATAAAAGAAACAGTGTTAAGGACAAAACTGAACCTTGAGCAAAACAAATGGTAGTAGGAGAGGTAAAAATGGATTCCAGTGCCAAAATCTGCGGTGACTCTGTCTGACAAGAAACCGGTTATCTATGAAACAAGAGGACAGAGTAGATAGCGCTCATATGACCACAAATTTAGATATCAGGGACGGTCAATAGTTTGACACGGTCAATCTGGTGTCAAGCAAGCTATTAAAGATATTAAGATACGAGGAGGAGGAGGAGGAGGAGGAGGAGGAGGAGGAGGAGGAGGAGGAGGAGGAGGAGGAGGAGGAGGAGGCGGCGGAGGAGGAAGAGGAGGAGGAGGAGGAGGAGGAGGTTAGGGTCAGCGCTATGATGAATTATTGAGGATAATAGAAGAGAGAGATTACCAGGATTGGTAACCCCTCTCTTTCGTTGCTTTGCAACGAATGGACGCGTTTCCTCTCTTTTATCGTGTATGTGTGCGTGGTGGTGAGCCTGGAAAGGGATAGTTTGGGGGGTTATTTACCTAATTTGTGTCGTCTGGATTTTGAGACAAAGTGGTCAGCAAATATAGAGCCTTCTTTCTTTGCAGGACTAATTGTTACAGAACAATCATCGTTGAGCGATAGAAGACAAAAAGGATTTCTTAATGTCCGTATAGCTTTCTTTGGAAAGGTGCCAAAGACATCGGCTACAGTTTGAGATGCAGGATTGCTTGCAGACTATGCGATGAACAGAGGAATACTTCGCTGTTCAGATTTTTGCAGGAGCTTTCTGTTATGGAAAACCTCTATTTTTTTAGGATTAAGTCATTTTTTCCAAGCGTTGTAAGGTTTGTTTGTCTGAATTGCTTCAGTGCAGCAATGCGTGAATGGTTTTTTAGGGCGAGTTATGGTTGTGAGTTTTGATGGCTTATGGTGAGTAGAGGAACATGCCTGAGAAAATAGTGTCAGTCACCTGCCTAGTAGTTTTTAAATGGGAGGGATGGACTACATGTGCTACCAGGAACAGTTAGCATAGAACTGGCGGAGCTCTGTCAACTGCCATGGGAGTTGAGGAGATGCGATGTTGTATATTAATGAGTGGTGAGTAATTACACCAGTAGGTTGGAAAGCGGTGACGGTTTGGTGGAGATTGGAGTCGGAAGTGAGAATTAAAGGTTTTGATGGGCGTTGTCAATGTATATGAAACAACTGCCGTGAAGATTTGGCGTTTGCGATAAATTCAGTTTCTGTACCAACGAAACAGTATAAGATGAGTACATGAGCCAACAAGTGCTGAGGGCGTTGAAGTCACCGAAGATGATGACGCCAATACGAGAGCAGTGGAAGAAATACAATCGAAGTGTTGATGGTGAGTGGAGGAGATAAAAGAGTCAAATGTATTTAGAGGAGTAGGGGAGGGAAACTTTTAGAGAGATTAGAATTTATGTATTTGCAGGCACCGCCTTTCGGAGTAAAGGACGGTAGAGATGGACTACGAATAAGAAGTGAAAGATTTGTTTGTCGAAGAGGAATATGTGTGATTTGCTACTTTGTAAGGGCTAATGTATAGGGTCTAGGTTAGATTGGAGTTTACGGATACTAGACAAGAGACGAAAGAATTGTCAAGCAGATATGCTGCAATTTTGTGG
>NC_142934.1:98649995-98667495 GCF_046866305.1 Octopus bimaculoides | reverse complement strand
CTACGTGTACATTTTGTAGTATTTAATACATTTTTCATTTATATATATATATATATATATATATATATATATATATGTATGTATGTATGTATGTATGTATGTATGTATGTAGAAAGAGAGAGAGAGTGAGAGAGAGAAAGAGAGAGAGATCTAGGATGTCTAGCCACTTTATGTTTTGAAGGCGAGAGACGAACAGACACTGGTATTAACTTGATGTTTACTATGGCGTGATTGTGTCCAACACTCGATCTTGAACTCGAACTTTACACTTTGTCCTTTTAACGATCCTCTCCTTTTGGGTGTCTTTTATACTTAATTAGCGAACAGGAAAGGATCTGGTTTTATGAAGGTCACTAGAATGTAGTAATAACGCTAACCTTGATCCGAGAAACATTTACTTGGCAATTGGCATAATTCCATAATTGACACGAAAGACCTTAATAATCTTCAACTCTTTTACGATAACGGAAATGTCAAAGATGACTACTTAGAGGGAATCATCATCACCATCATTATCGTCATTTAACGACCGTTTTCCATGCTGGTATGGGTTGGACAGTTTGGCAGGAGCTGGCGAGCCAGTGGACTGCACCTGGCTTTACTGTCCGCTTTGACACGATATCTACAATTGGAGGCACTTCATAACGCCAAACACTTTACAGATCGTACAGGGTGCTTTTCTGCGTGGATACTAGCACCAAAGAGGCCACCGAGTAACTTGCAAGAGAAGACCCTCCACACATACACCTCAACTGAAGGGGAATTGTATTGAGGGAAGTGGCTTTGTGCCAACTGATGAGAGGTCAGAGTATGACAGAGGGACAGAAACTGGGGTCCTGCTTTAGTATTTCAAGGAGATACAAAGAAGACTTATTTTATACTGGAACAGAACTGAGGTGAATGATAATGATGTGTGACTGTCATTGATAATATAAGGTAAATAATCATTATGTCTAATGAATTGTTAATATATTTGCAGAAGGCAACAAACGCCATGGTTGCTCTAAAACGCATGGGAGTCCGGTTGGTATAATAAATATCAGTAAGTTACTACTCTTTCGTTGTTTTTCATATTTATCTTTAGTGTGTTGTCGACGGCGACGTCATCATCGTCAACATCATCATTATTATCATCATCGTCGTCATCACCACCAACAACACCATCATCACCACCACTACCACCATCCACATTATCATCACCATCAGCACCTTAGTTGTCATCATCATTATCATCATTATTTATTATTATTATTATTATTATTAAGTTGGTAAGCTGGCAGAATCGTTACCACGCCAGTCAAAATGCTTAACGGCATTTCGTCCATCTTCACCTTCTGGGTTCAAATTCCGCTGAGGTCGATTTTGCCTTTCATTCTTTCGGAGTCGGTAAAATAAGTACCAGTTGAGTTCTGGGGTCGATGTAATCGTTTTGGTTTCCTCCCCCCCCCCCCGAAATTGCTGGCCGTGTGACAAAATTTGAAATACGTACCAATCTAATACTAAGGCCCGTGTATCCACTACTCCGACTGACTTCCTCCCCGAACATTGCTGGCCTTGTGCCTATAAGATGAAAGGCTATTATGGAATAGATTAAGGCGACGAGCTGGTAGAATCGTATAAAAGTCGGAAATCATAACATTTAAATACAAAGAAACAGGGGGGGAAGAGTGATAAGAAAGGAAAAGAAAGAAAAGAAAAAGAAGGTGGAGGGGGCAATAGACCGGCGGTAATGACCGCGATGGCGTTGCTGTGGAGAATGGCCAGCAATACTCGTTTCAGCAGCCACTCCACCTCACAGGGCTCTTTTCTCCGACGGGCCGCCGTTATCCCTGTTTTGCGGAGGAAATCGGTAGTACGGGATCCAAGAACACCTGACGTCTCGATGACAACCGACACAAACTGATAGCAGCCGGTCAGGCCCTTGTATTTATTGATTTTTCCTCTCCTTCGTTGAGATCGATTTGCCTTTCATCTTTTCTGGGTCGATAAAACAATGTACCAGCCAAGTACTGGGATCGATGTAATCGACTTAGCCACTCCCCTGAAAATTGCTGACCTTATGCCAAAATTAGAATGAATTCTATTAAAGAACATATTTGACTGTAAGTGTTCTGGCTGAAAAACCGATTAACTGTGGGGAAACAACAACATACTAAGTGGAACGAATAAATATTTCTTGAATTCTTCTAAATTTTTCTCGTTCATCATATTTTCGCTGTCTACATCAGATTCTGGGAATCAAAATAACAAAGTTTCATTCTTTTTTCTTTACTCAATATTTCAGATATGAACATTGTTACGGTAGTCTGAGTGCTACATATTTCTGCAGTTGGTTGTCTTCATTGAACGAACCGTCCACATCTACCTATGTCAAACTGTAATCTCCACAGGAAGACTCTTTTATTTTTTTTTTTTTTCTGTTTACTTCTTTATTCACACCAACACACATTCCTTTAAGACGTCACTGACAATATCTAGAAGATACTTATTAACGATTATAGGATCTTTTTTAAAACGGGGGCCACATTTTTCATTAACGAAACACTTTGAAACTTGGAACACTGGTAGAATGTGTCATATAAAACATCTTTTTCTCTTAGTCTTCTTAAAAAAAAAAGAAATCCATAAATTATTCCATGTTAAAGTTGTCGTATTTCTGTAATTTCAACCAATCACTGACGTCCATTCAGCCGATATACATTAAGTGCCGACTACATAAACAAACGATTCTGAAACAATTAACCCTAACCCTAACCCTAACTCTAACCCTAACCCTAACCCTAGGGTTAGAGTTAGGGTTAGGGTTAGGCTTAGGCTTAGGCTTAGGGTTAAAGCAAATTTAAAATGAAAAAAGTAAATAAAACGAAGAATCGTTTGTTTATGTAGTCGGCACTTAATGTATATCGGCTGAGTGGACGTCAGTGATTGGTTGAAATTATCGAAATAAGACAATTTTTTACATGAAATAAATTCGAATACAAAAATATTTTTCTGTTCTATAACACAAAATAGATAAGTATACGAAGTTTGAAAGTCTTTCGGTACCAAAAACACTACGTAAAACATTAATGAAAAATGTGGCCCCCGTTTTAAAAAAGATCCCGATTATATAATCAAATAATCTGTTCAATACAGAATTAATACGTATATGTATGTATCTGTATACAGTATATATATATATATATATATATATATATATATATATATATATATACATATATATATACACACACACACATACAAACGAAAGTATATATATGTATATATATATACTTACCCAATTTATATACACACCTACACACGTATACACGTATACACAGCACAATATATATATATATATATATATATATATATATATATATATATATATATATATATATATATATATATATATATATATATACAGGGAGAGAGAGAGAGAGAGAGAGAGAGAAAGAAAGAAAGAGAGAGAGGGGGGAGAAAGAGAGAGCATCATTTTGTCTCATCTCTACATGACTTATGGGATGTTCTACGCGCCCACGAAACGCGAAATTTTGTAGAGTTGAATCAAACTATTATTAAAAATATATGTAACTCCGACCAATTGTATTGAGTGCTAGTTTCTTTCGTTCGTTCCCTCACTCGTATATATGTGTGCGTTTGTGTGTGTGGAGGGGGGTCTGTGTGACTGTGTGACTGTGTGTGTGTGTGTGTGTACATACATATAGAATTGTGTGCATAAATGAATATTGGTATGAATGTTGGTATGAGTAGCTGTAAGAAGATTTCAAGTTCACGGATATTATTTTACATTATACTGTTTAATACGGCAAGAATTGTTTCAAGTGCCTACCTTCTTTCTTATCTTTTTCTTTTTTTTTTTTTTTCTTCTCAGTAATTTTCCCCAAAAATAACAGACAATAAGACCTGATTTAATTGTGCTTGTACATATGTGCGTACGTTGTGTGTGTGTGTGTGTGTGTGTGTGTGTGTGTGTGTGTGTGTGTGTGTGTGTGTGTGTAACGAAGTAGGATAATTAAAATAATTAATTAGAATAATTAATTAGAAGACCAAAACGTCTAATGTTCTGGTGTTCTAAATTTCTGTTCTACACTTCTGATGTTCTAAATTTATAATTCCAAACTATGTCTGAGCAATCATTAACCGTTCCTAGCTCCCTTATCAATAAAATAAACACCTGTAATACACACAGTTTCCATCCAGTCAACTTTACACCCTCCGTTTATAAGAACGTGCAATGTTATGCCTTGCTAAAAAAAATAATAAATTGGTCGATGTTATATAGCATATAGAAAAAGGGTGGAGAATT
This sequence comes from Octopus bimaculoides, assembly GCF_046866305.1. NCBI lineage: Eukaryota > Metazoa > Mollusca > Cephalopoda > Octopoda > Octopodidae > Octopus > Octopus bimaculoides. Next base: position 98,663,186 of record NC_142934.1, on the reverse strand, counting down.
AGTGTAATCTGTAGAGCGTCCGCGAAAATACACGCAGTTTTTAAAGACGGCTCTTTTCGTTCTAAGTTCAAATCCCAGCATGGTCTACTTTGCCTTTCATCGATTTGAGGTTGGTAGAATAAAATATCATTCTTGTAGAACGATTGATACAATCTGTTTCTTCCCAGAAAACAATTTCTGGCATTAACCCTATGTAAGAAACCATTATATCACACATCAGAATAAAGCATTATATATATATATATATATATATATATATATATATATCATAAATATATAGGGATTGACAGTAACCTGCTTCTCCAACATACTGAGAATTCAGAAATAGCAGTCAAAGAACTACTGATTTCAAAACTACAAATTATTACTCCAGATTGATAGCGATATTTTTGATTATAAATGTTTTTTACCGAAAAGGTTTTTTCATACTGAGCTACCCGGCAAAATTGTTAATTATTAATTTTATTACTAATTGACGATTCCCTGCCCTGCATATCTATATATATATATATATATATATATATATATATATACATATACATATATATTAAACTTTTATAGGAAGAGCGTGACTTCGAACTTTCGTTCCTCAGACTGCATTCAAAGATAAGCAGGCTGAAATGACAAAATCATTGTCACTCCTCTTTCTGTAAAAATTCCAGTTAAGATGTACTCTACTAAAAAATATAATGTAATTCTTCAGTTTAATGTTAAAATGTTTTTATATATAACTTGACATAAAAACAAACATTAATATATCATATATATGTATGTATGTATAAATACGCATACACATATATGAATATATATACATATACACATATATATATTTATATATATACATATACATATATATATATATATATATATATATATATATATATATATATATATATATATATATATATATATATATATATTTATATACAGTGTACATTTAAAGACGAAAGAGGTATCCATCATAGGATTCCCTCACGCTAGAAAGAACAGCTAAATTCCAAATTACTATTAGGGATAATACACTCTATTTATGTGAATAATATATAGTCTATGGACAAAATTTTTACACGCTAGGCCACTGGTTGTAGAAATTTCTAATATTTCTAATTACCCTTGATATTAATAATTATATATATATATATATATATATATATATATATATATATATATATATATATATATATATATATATATATATATATATATATATATATATATATATATATATATATATATATATATATATATATATATATGCCGGTGTTAAAACGTGGGTAGCTGATGAAGTAGAATGTTCTCTATGTGACTTGTGTGTTTTCTCGTCTACGTTTTGTTTGCAATGTCCTGTACCCAGATATGCACCTATACATACAGGTGGATGTCAGTATGCACATACCTGTACGTATATATGCATATACTCATTTACTATTTGTTTATATATATATATGTATATATATATATATATATATATATATATATATATATATATATATATATATATATATATATATATATGTATATATATATAATATTATGTGTGTATGGATATGTATATACATCGTTTTTGTATTTGAATTCGAAGATTCTTGATGTGAAATCGTGTTTTGAAATAGATTTTGATGTATCTTGGCGGGGTCATTACGACTATACGTGTGTATGTGTGTGTGTGTGTGTGCGTGCGTGTGTACATTATATATATATATGGCTAGATTACCGTATTGAATTAATTCTCCAGTGTTGTAAGACATAAGCAAAACGCAAGTATTATCAACAGCTATAAATTGGCGACGGGGAAATTTGATCACACACACACTCACACATACACGCGCGCGCATGCACGCACACATGCACACATAAATACATGCATGCATGCATACATATATACATACATACATACATACATACATACGTACGTACGTACTTATATGAATATATACACACACACGCTTTCGAAAGATCACGTGCTCTCACGCTAATAATTCCGACATTTTTGCTTCGTTTGTAATGTGAGCAGAGAGAGCGAGAATGTTGAAACTGATTGAGAAGACAGCAGACTATGTCATAAAAAATAACATCTCGTTTCTTCTTCCTTGACTTGTTGGTCATAACTGCAGCCTAGTGCCCACCTCGCCGTCTTTGTTTCCTCATAACTTTCTGAAAAATACACAATATGTAAGTAATTTTGCAGAGATATATTTTTTTAGGACGAGGATGCAGATTATGATTTTTTTTTTTTTTTTTTTTTACACTTGTTTCGGTTTTTGGTCTACGGCCATACTGGAGCACCGCCTTGAAGGACGTTAGTCAAACGAGTCGATCCCAGTAATTACCTCTTTCTTTTTCCAGCCAGATAATTATTCTGTCGGTGTCTTGTACAGAACTGCTAAGTTACGGAGACGTAAACAAACTAACACCGGTTGTAAAGTGGTAGAAGGGCGGAGCAATTTTGGATTATTGCCTCTACCCCTTCCGAATTTGTTTCCTCACAATTCTCTTTCAAATACAAAGTTTAAATATGTTTGTAGGAGATCAGACTACGTAACACTGATGTCTCAAACGCATAGATTTGAAGGTATAACTGTGACATTAAGAAACTCGTTTTCTAACTACGTATTTTTGGTTCAATCCCTCTGCGCCGCACCTTTGGCAAGTGTCTTTTACTGTAGCTCCGGGTCGCCGAGCAGCGCCTTGTGAGTGAATTTACTAGGCGGCAACTGTGTTAAAAGTCGTGTGTTTCTATTTATCAAAATAGGGGTAAATTTTCATTTACCTCGTTACAATTGATAAATATCTTCAGAACGATTATATGGCAAAGATAAAATAGAAGAAAATATATATTTTCATATATATATATATATATATTGTTCTATATTTTAGAGATGAGAAATTCTGTACATTATTTATATTATTTACATTATTTACATTGGACGGATATGTGTCCACATCTTGTTTGTTGTTAACACAAAGTTTCGGCTGATTTACTCTCCAGCCTGCAATGTCTGCAAGTTGATGAGTACCGCATATTCCCCTCCATTTTCTTATTGCTATCTATTTATCTATCTATATATATATATATATATATATATATATATATATATATATATATACATGCATACATACATACATACATGCATGCATGCATACATACATACATACATACATACATACATACATACATGTGTGTGTGTCTTTGTGTATGTGTTTGTCCCCACCATCGCTTAACAACCGATGTTGGTGTGTTTACATCCCCGTAACTAAGAGGTTCGGCAAAAGATACCGACACCATAAGAGCCAAGCGTTACAAAAAAAAGAGAATAGTAAGTACAGCGGTCGATTCGGTCGACTAAAAATTCTTCAAGGTGGTGCCCAAATATGGCCGCAGTCCAATAACTGTAACAAGTAAAATATAAAAGGTATAGCAACGCTCGAGAACATATCTGCAAAGTTTCATTTAAAAATATGCCTTATTCAAAAAAAAAAAAAAAAACTTATTAGGAAACAAAATCGAGATGCGGCACGAAACTATAATTATACCAGCTTGTTCATATATAATCCAACATCATAAATAATACTAAGTTGTTCCTGTCAGGAATGTAATGCACCATATTTGTTTTCTTCGGTTTAACGTTGTCATATACATCCATGGCTTCAATATTCAGTTTCCTCGAAATAAACCGACATATACTATATATTAAACATTGTTTTAATTTTTCTTCTTTATGTATCTAAAATATATTTAATCTTTCAGTTTTTTCTTGCTCTTCTTCCTATATTCATTATTCTTATTCCTCCTAATTTTTCCTTGTCCTCTTCATATATATATATATATATATATATATATATATATATATATATATATATAAGTTAGGATTGTTTAAACATTCAAGCGATAGGCTAATATATGACTAGCACTTTATCTTTCAGTTCTTGGACACTTAATAAACCATTAACATCTAACATATTTGATAGTGTTTATAGAATTTATAATTAAAACCCTCCGATTCTGAGAATCTTCAAATTAATAAACATATTTCTGCTAACAATTTATACACTTTTCCAATAAGAACTGTCAGCACGTATTCGTTTCCATGTTCTCATAGCAATGAAAGTATATATATATATATATATATATATATATATATATATATATATATATATATATATATATATATATATATATATATAACATAAATAATATATAATTATATGCATATATCCATACATATATGTACATACCGACATCTATATGTATACATACAAGCATATATATGTACAGGACATCACAAAAAACGTTAAACACAATGAGAAACGAAAACATAAAGACGAAGACAGAAGACGAACTTTTTTCGAACAACGAAAAAAACAGAGAAACGAGACATGCAACATAAACAATATTTCCCTTCTTCAGTTGTCCCTGTTCCATCTACTCCACGTTCGAAGGCAAGGACAATGCGCGACTTCGTTGGAGCAGTTCTTCCCGCAAGCAAATTAATGAAGATTTGGACATTTTTGCGGAGGGTGAAAGTGTAGAAATTTTCAAACTTTTTCAGTGGAGACATCTATTAATTTCAAAGAAGTACAAAATTCTAATATCCTTCAAAATAGGATCATCTGACTCCATTGCATTTGTGGCGCTCCAGTCACTTTGTGAAAACCACCATGGAAGTTCTGGGTACCTTCATGGTGCCCAAGACCCTTGTTACAGCCTCAAAACGATTGTGCCTGGGGGTTTTCTTCAGCTTGGAAAACAACTAAAAAGGAGCAAGGTCTGGACTGTAAAAAGAATAAGGGACAGTTTTGATGGTAACAGACTACTTGACAGATCTCTGTCAAGTAGTCTGGTACCAGAATGCTCGTCACTGAGCACCCTAGGAACAAATCTGCACGAATGTTGCGCATGCTCAGATCTTCATGAATGATTTTGTGTACAGTTGTACACAAAATGTATATTTATCGACAAATTTTTTCGGTACGTGTCTCCATCTGCACAAACATTTTTGGTACATGTATCCATCTCCACATGTATCGACCTGCATGTTTATTAAGCTTTACATCTTCACAACAACCAGGACGAAGTCAAATGCGAAGAAGATTATAAATATGCAGAGAAGTAAACTGTCTTATATGTTTTAGCTTAAATTGATTAACATTCGATATACATCTGAGCAGATAGTAATTGTACTCTGCGCACAGTAATTCAGAATTTGATTAAAATATCTGGTGGAACCAGATTCAATAATGACATTACACTGGCTATTTTATAGTATCTAACCGGTACATAGCTGACAATTATTTTGCTTTCGTTGCTTAATTATTGTTGGCACTCCGTCGCTTACGACGTCGAGGGTTCCAGTTGATCCGATCAATGGAACAACCTGCTCGTGAAATTAACGTGCAAGTGGCTGAGCACTCCACACACACATGTACCCTTAACGTAGTTCTCGGGGGTATTCAGCGTGACACAGTATGACAAGGCTGACCCTTTGAATTACAGGCACAACAGAAACAGGAAGTAAGAGTGAGAGAAAGTTGTGGTGAAAGAGTACAGCAGGGTTCGCCACCATCCCCTGCCGGAGCCTCATGGAGATTTAGGTGTTTTCGCTCAATAAACACTCACAACGCCCTGTCTGGGAATCGAAACCGCGATCCTATGACCGCGAGTCCGTTGCCCTAACCACTGGGCCATTGCGCCTCCACCCTTAATTATATTTTATAGGAAAGCACTTTAACTTCTTGGTCTGGAAACTCTCTACTTTTGACCCAAATAGATACTCTCGCTTTCACCTGATTTTAGACACGAAGAAACATTGAAATGTTTTAACTCCAACAATTTCAGTCGAATATGTTAATTAAATGTTTATAATGGTGGTGCTGAGTAGAATGAACAAGAAACCACGCGGTTACCAAGTGTCGATCTTAACAACACAACCATGTCTTCGCTTGCATTAAACACTGTACATTTCATATACATTATATATAAATTAAACAAGATGTATTGTCTGGGGTGAGCAATACGAGCGAGGGGTGTAGCGAAAGTAACTTTATTAGCTGACGTTAGTCGTTCAAATTGCACAAGTTGGTACAGGGTGGGGCAGAGAGGACCGACGTCTTTGAAATGGCCATTACTCATCCCCAAAGGGAGAGACATATGTCCGACTGTTACCATTCGGTCCGTGGTGTCTTAGCATTTTTTTCTTTTTTCTTTTCAAGTAAATCCATGGCGCTGTGGACGATAGAGCATCGCGTGTTTGCCTACGACAGTTACGTGAAGAATAACGAGTCTGTCATAGCTGTTCAGCGTAAGTTTCAGCGCCACTTCAACATTCACTGAAATCAGGCTGTTCCCACCCGTAACACAATCTTACGTTGGGTGAATGCACTTCGTACTCGAGGTACACTAATGAACAGAAGACCAGTGGAGGCGCCACGAACGGTACGGACCAGAGGCGGCTCGTGTATAGGAATTGCAAAACTGCAGCACCCACTATTTCCACTCGATATTATCGATACCATTCAATATAATGGGTCCTTTTTCTTTAATTCTTTCTTTATACTTGTACATTATATAATCCTTAAGCTTAATGTCAGTAGCCATCCCCTAGTTTATGAAAAGAATATAAAAATCCTTGTATAGAACTGTGCGCTTCACAGTTCCAGCTGTTTTGGCTGTTTGGCTGTTGTGAGCATGTTCACATGTCCGAGATAAGAAGCTTCACATGAGAGAGAGAGAGAGAGAGCACTGCGTGAACGACAGTACCGGACGAAGGTAATGTTCCTTTTTGACTCCGTGTGTGTTGTGCTTAAAGACCTGTTTATATTCTTGAATGAGATAAAGTGTAGAATTAGATTATTAACCTGCTTCCAGCTTCAGCGTTGCTGGCAGGATTTGAAAAATAGGACACATTTCCCCCCTTTATTTTGTGATTTAGGGGGTATTTTTGAAAAACAAGGGGGAATTCGAGGCAGTGTTCAGTGAACAAATTAAACACACTACTCGGCAATGGCTAAAACGCGAACCGATCAAGTTTATGTATACATTTTCTTTGAATATGTTTGTTTGCTTTTACACAATATTAAAACAACCGCTAAAAATGTTCTGAAGCAGCAACTAATTTTAACTACGAGCCACTACAGGTACGAACCCCGGAAAATGTAGAACGCATCAGACAAGCTTTGATATGGAATCCGAATCGCTCTGCTCGGAGGCATTCCACAGAACTTGGCATCGGTAATCGATCGGTAAGGCATATTTTGCATGAAAACATGTATTTCCACCCGTACAAATTGATCACTGGGCAATAATTGAAACCTTGAGACTATGCACAGATGCTTTAACTTCACATGTAGATAGAAACGATTTTTGAGGCAAATAACAACCTCATTTTGTTAATGAGTGATGAAGCTTATTTTCATCTCAGTGGCATGGTGAATCAACAGAACTGTCGTAACTGGGCTCTTGAAAATCCAAGAAAACTGCACGAAAGACCACTGCACAGCCCAAAAGTGACGGTCTGGTGTACTGTTGGAAAAGCTGCCGTCACTGGTCATTACTTTTTTGAAGACAATAATGGAAATGCCGTTACTGTGAACTCCGAGCGTTACATTGAGATGATAAACAACTTCTTTGTGCCTGAATTACAACGAAAACGTATGCCCGTTCTCCGTGTGTGGTTTCAGCAGGATGGGGCGACGGCCCACACAGCCAGAGCATCAATGGACGTTCTTCGTCTTCTCTTCGGTTACCACTTCATTTCCAGGTTTGCTGACATTCCTTGGTCCCCTGATTTGTCCATCTGTGATTTATTTCTTGTGGGGAAACCTCAAGGCACGTGTGTATGCGCATAAGCTCCGTACATTGGACAATTTGAAGGAAACTATTCGGGTGGAAGTCGCCCAGCAGTGATGCTGGAATTGCGAAATCCAGATTTCTGCTCCTCTGAGCGTCATCAATAGCAAATATCCACTAACAACCGCATGCTTAGACAAATGTAGCCTGTACTGCAATAGAAAAACAGTGATTAACAAATCCCTGGTGTCGCAATCCACGTTCAGTAAAACATACAGAATGCTGTTTTTAATTAATTTTTATCAGGTTTTTACACACAGTTTTGTGGCTTCCTACTGTATATTCAAGTAAAGTAAGATATGAAGTATGTTATAGACACTTCAAAATAAGCGCCAGTCAGCGTGAATTGTTGTATTTGCGTTTGTTCTTTACCTTCTAAATTACCGTTGAGGTTAACTTTGCTTTTCATCCTTCTGTGGTCGATTATTTAAAAAGCACCGGTCAAGATCTGACCTTGATTTAATCCAATGCTACACAAAGTGGTGGTCCGCGGACCGTTGCCGTTCCGCGAGCTATCAGCTGCCGGTATGCGGCAATTTCCAAAAAAGAAAGAAATTTTATAAAATGCTTATAAAATGCTTATGTAATATTGTATTATTTGTTTACAAAATAAATGAGATAAAAAAAAATTGTCAACTTTTATTATATTCATTAAATATATTATTTCCGGTATAAATTGATATTACTAAAAAATATTACCGATCCCTGGCACATTGGAGAAAAAAAACTGCCGGTATGCCACATCAGATAGTTTGAGAAGCACTGATTTAATCGACAAAACTCTAGCACAAAAATAAATCAACATCTGGCCTTTTGCGGCCTATATTAGAACCAGCTGTTCTACGGGAGACAACTCCTAAATACTGTTTTATTTTGTAATTATAAACATGAAATGAAGATGGGTGCAAGCTAACGAAGGAGCTTCTGAACAGTTGTTCGATTTGCTAAATATAGCTCTCCAATCTTCCTCAAATCATACCAAATCGTCTTAGAAAGAGGATGTATTAAGTAGTATAATTCTCGATGCAGTATCTGCACAAAAAAGAAAATTATGTTGTTCATTCAACATATACCAAGTCCATAACAAATTTATAAAATATGTGTATACAATCTTATTATATCACGGCATCAACCAGACAATCGGGTGTGATTTTACACCGTTAGTCACAATGCGCTTTCTCGCATTATTGGAGCAGCCAGACCGCTGGCTATGCGAGTAGGCCAACTAAAGCTAAACAATAACTTGTAATCTTTATTATATTTGTTGATACCCTATAAAGAGATCTACTTCACTTTCGTAAATGTACCTTAAATCTTGATATAATACACTACAGAAGATACCGTTTGTTTGTTTGTTTTTTGGGGGCGGGGTAGCCGATATTATGTATTACGGTGATTGTAATGTACTACAGAACATATCTATAGATTTTTAGTCCAGCACTGCAAATTGGACGTTTGTAAACACTATGTCTGTTATGAGAAGGTCCCCATATCCTTCTCACAGTTGATTATAGCAGGATTTCAACCTAGACTAGGCCTGTTATTAAAGATATTTAAGGAAAAGAAAATATTAGAATTATAAATTCAAAAGCAACAGACTCAATACTGAAAACTAATATAAAGCCAAATGTTATAATTTTTCAAATTTTATATTTGAAACAACTCTGCAATGTTAACATTATCAATATCACATACTTAATGTAAAAAAGGGTAAAAAGACCACCCTTTGGTTATGAATAACCATGGGACTCCACCTAAAAAGTTACATTCCGAGGCACAAGTCCGGGCAAGGTTGTTTATGGAAAACCAGCAGTCACCCATGCATACCAGCCTCCTCCCTCCACACCACCGATGTTATCCAGGGGAAAGGCAAACGCTGGTATAGTTAGGTATTAGTGACGTCGCAACTCATTTCTACAGCTGAGTGAAGAGAAACAACGTGAAATAAAGTGTCATGCTCAAGAGCACAACACACAGCCCGGTCCGGGAATCGAACTCACCACCTCATTATTGTGAGCCCGGCGCTCTAACTACTGAGCCATGTGCCCTCATAACATACTTAATGCATGTACATCAACTCACATACATACTTAATGTATGTGTATTGTTTAGGCTGGAGTATTTCGATCAGGCGAGGTTCCTTTGTTAAAAAAACAAAAGAAAAAAAACAGTATACCGAGCGGAACGAATCACCCCGGAGGTAAACGAGAACGACAGATACCACTACTTCGCAGTTATTTCTGCTCATATATATATATATATATATATATATATATATATATATATATATATATATATATATATATATATATATATATATATATATATATATATATATATATATATATATATATATATATATATATATATATATATATATATATATATATATATATATTTCAGGCCAGAGATTGGAATTCGCTAAAATGAGCGCTGGTCATGTACAGTGACCTATTTGTTGTCCATTCCCTTTTGAGACTTTAGCATGCCCTTCTGCCAATGTAGGAATAAGAGACCATTTGGAAGATACTTCTTATGCGTTTTGAACATATCTTACCATGAAAACCATCAGAAATCAGTTGTTCTTTAAGTAGACCACATCTTCAAGTGAGACGTGCATAATAGTAGAAATTTACCGTCCACTGCATCAACTCAGTATCTAACGGATATCGGTTCGTAAAGAGAATATCCAAAGAACTCACATTCAAATACAGCAAATGAGTTAAATTAGGTGCCCTCATATCCGAGACATCTCCCGTATTTATGAGAATAATGAGGAGAAACTGTAATAAAGGAAAAAAATGTTATTTGTAATGTAGGGGAGATAATTAGGGTTAAGTACTGCGCTTAATACAACTGATTTTTTTTTTTTTTTTTTTTCAGTATCATTTTTTACTTTTTTTTATCTTCCGAAAATTCGATTTGACTTTATCATTCTCAAATATAGTCCCATAGCTGCTGATTATAACTTCGGCAATAGAAGTATTTGATTTCTAATATCAATTATCTCATAGATTTTCTTTTAATAAAACATGTCTTGACAAGAATGTTTGTCAACTTTTGCAGATGTGAAACTACATCTGAGCAAGTGTAGAAAAAAAATTAAGACAAACACAAGTTTATATCATTTGTTCGCTACATATGTTCCACCGTTGAGGTTGTTTGGAACATCTGCATTGGTTGTTCCAAGTGCAAGTGGATGCTTAACCATAACGGATCACCAAGGAAACACTTCATTGCATCATGTTCCAGAGATCAAATATCTAAAGTTGAACAGATGGCGAGAGAATCAGTTAGCATTTTGAGAGGAAATAAGAATGAAAACATTTGGCAGAATGATATAAACTTATGCTTCTCCTAATTTCTCCTACATTTGCTCTGTGTATCATAACCAGTAATACTACTAAATGTTGTTGGTACTCCGTCGCTTACGACGTCGAGGGTTCCAGTTGATCCGATCAACGGAACAGCCTGCTCGTGAAATTAACGTGCAAGTGGCTGAGCACTCCACACACACGTGTACCCTTAACGTAGTTCTCGGGGATATTCAGCGTGACACAGTGTGACAAGGCTGACCCTTTGAATTACAGGCACAACAGAAACAGGAAGTAAGAGTGAGAGAAAGTTGTGGTGGAAGAGTACAGCAGGGTTCACCACCATCCCCTGCCGGGGCTTCGTGGAGCTTTAGGTGTTTCTGCTCAATAAACACTCACAACGCCTGGTCTGGGAATCGAAACCGCGATCTTATGACCGCGAGTCCGCTGCCCTAAATGTAGTAGTAACTAAACCACTATACTCTTTTCTACTCTCGGCACAAAGCCCGAAATTTTGGGTGAGGGGACCAGTCGATTAGATCGACCCCAGTATGCAACTGGTACTTAATTTATCGACCTTGAAAGGATGAAAGGCAAAGTCGACCTCGGCGGAATTTGAACTGAGAACGTAAAGACAGACGAAATACCGCTAAGCATTTCGCCCGGCGTGCCAATGTTTCTTATTTCTTTATTGCCCACAAGGGGCTACACACAGAGGGGACAAACAAGGACAGAGAAACGGATTAAGCCCATTACATCGACTCCAGTGCGTAACTGATACTTAATTTATCGACCCCGAAAGGATGAATGGCAAAGTCGACCTCGGCAGGCGAATGCCGCTAAGCATTTCGCCCGGCGTGCTAACGTTTCTGCCAGCTCGCTGCCTTACTAAACCACTATATTGGAAGCAGGCTGGATTATGATAACCTGCGTAGAGCTCTAAACTCAACAGTCTTACTAATTCTACAAACAAGAAAAGGAGCCAGATGTTTACATATTTCAATTAATGGTGCTGTTGTTCCTTCTCAGCCATGCTCGACTGGCTCATAAGGGCCGGTTTCCCGGTTTCATTGGCGCATAGGTACCCCACCTGGACGGGACGCCGATCCGTCGCAGGTGAGCTGCTGGATGGAGGAGGAAAGAGTGAAAAAAAAGTCGTGGTGAAAAAGTCAGCAGAAGTTCACGATTACTTTCTACTGGTGCCGCGTGGAGCTTAGGTGTTTTTCGCTCCTAAATATACACACACACACACACAACATCGCCCGGTCTGAGATTCGAACCCGTGATCCCTCGACTGCAAGTCTGCTTCCCTAACCACTAGGTCATGTGCCTTCACCATGGCATCGAATAGTTATTTATTCTAGATCCTCTCGGTTATTGTATTTTCCAGCTTTTTTTTTTTTTTTTTTTGTTAATCTGCTATTATAATTCCATTCGTATTTTCGAAGCTTTATAAAAATGCGTTAAACTTTGCTAACAACAGGTTAACATCAACAGTATAGCTTTTGTACAATAATCTAAATTAACGCCATAACATATACTTAGAATTATTCAGATCAATATTTTCTCTGAAAATCTTTTTGGTTGTAGGTTTTAGATATAACGCAATGTCATCTTAAAGACTTTTTGTGTGAATATTTCTTTATAAGGTTCATAAAACATCAAAATAAAGATCTAGGTAGATTTTCGTAGTTTGGGATTTGTCTAGTTTGGATTTGATACAGAAGGCATAAATTATATACTGCGAAAATCCAAGTTTTAATAGATTTGTGTTTTGCGTATTATTATACTGTGTGTGTGCAAATGTAAATATATATATATAGAGAGAGAGAGGGTGAAGGAGAGAAAGAGAGAAATGAAATTAAATAGCAGAATGTGGGATAAACTTTGTGACAGTTGAGGAAATAATTAATATATCAGAGACATTGTTAATCTCAGCTGTGAAGTTTTGTTGGGGTTTTTTTTGTGTGTGTGTGGTTGGTTTTTTGGGGGTTGGGGCGTGGGGGGGGCGAAGTGAGGGTGAAAATCACG
>NC_142934.1:98629995-98639995 GCF_046866305.1 Octopus bimaculoides | reverse complement strand
TTTTTTTGAACATATAAAAAATTACTTTGATATAAGTATTCTTTAAAGGTTGCTGCTACGTGTGAGTTAATAATTATTTTAATAACTTGAGGCCATTCACACCGTAGCTAATTTAGTCTGGCATAAGCTGATAAAAAATAATATCTTATGCAGACACAAAATGCACAATTTTAGAACACACGTGCTTTTTCCATTTTAGTAAATTTTCTTAATTATTTTAACAAGAATGCTTAGTATAGTGTCTGCATAAAATAATTTGAAATTATTTATACAACAGGATAATTTCATTCTAGATCGGATTAATTTATTTGAAACAATGAAACGACTAAAATGCAACAACCAGCTGTCACTCACGAGCGAGTGAAACTTGGTAGTAAATTCCCTCCAATCTGACACCACTGGGACTGAAGGATTGCCGGATAACTGAATTTTCCGGATAACTGAATTTTCCGGATATCTGATCATCACTTTTTAAATCACCATAGCCCTTTGCAGCACTCATTAAAACTATACACGTATATCAGTATTATTATTAATATTCTAAGGTAGCGAGCTGGCATAAACGTTAGCACGCCGGGCGAAATGCTTAACGGTATTTCGTCTGCCGCTACGTTCCGAGTTCAAATTCCGCCGAGGTTTGCACTGAAGAGGGCCTGAATATATTCAGACCAGCGGTTGAGGATGGATGCTGTATCTGTGAGAAGCGCCTAGCCATCTGAGCTTCGCAGGGGACTCCGGACTTGATGTGCAGGGCCGTAGACTGCTTTGAGAGATTCATAGAACCCCCTGTAGTCGCCAGAGTCAGTGCACAGCTGGGTTCTCCGTGCGAGACTAGTCCACCACTCATTCTGAACTTCTCGGAGTTTGCGCTGCAGTAAGCTGCAGGCTTGGCGAAAGGCCGCTTTCTTCTCTAGGCAGGTGGGTTGGGCCAGGTGTACTTGGTGGACAGACCTCTTCTTTAAAAATTTCTGGATCAGCACATCGTTTTCATCAAACCAATCCTTGTCCTTTTTCTTCGTAAGCCCACGGATTTCTGCAGAGGTCTGTAGGATAGCGGTTTTCAGTTGTTCCCATAGGATTTCTGGAGAGGGGTCTGAGGGGAGATTGTATTTATCAAACCGCTAAAGTAAAGGGACATAAACTAATCAACACCGGTTGTCAATCTGTGGTGGCTATATAAGAGACATTTGATCAAGTATCATGTAGTGAACCTGAACCCAGAATCATGTGGATGGAAAGCAAACACGTATGAAGAAACAAGGTCAAGATGCATGAAATACCCACCCTCCCCCAATTTTTTCACCACAAATTCCTTTCTAATTCTAATCGCCACCATCTGAAAGTGGAAAATTTGCAGAAAATGTAATTAAAGATACCCAATTTTCAGCAGGTTGTGAGGAAACAAAGCTGATATGCGAATTTTCCGAAACTCCTCTTCCCACTCCCTCGAAATGAATTTTCCTCCAACAAATTCCTTTATAACCGTAATCTACACCGTTTGAAAGATATTTGTGTAAAATTTCATTAACAGATATCCGTTTTTCTGAAAGTTACGAGGAAAGTTACGAGTCGTATGAATTTTCCGAAACTCTTCTCCCCAAACCCAGAAAAAAATGTTCCCAACAAATTCCTATATTCTCGGAATCAACAACATCTGACAAGTATTTAAGGAAAAATTTCGTTAAAAAAAGTATCCATTTTTCTGAAAATTATGAGGAAAGAAAAGTCGGCCTGGCACACACTTGTGTATGATTGCTTTATTGGTTTGTAATACATGAAATTTTTTTACAGCCAGTTACTAACAGAAGTGCTTAAATTTCCTTTGCTTCTAATTGATGACGACATTACTACAAGTGGTGTTAAATATTTTGACAAATGGAAGACTACACGGATATAAACGTAGCAGCATGGGATTAAATTTGTGCATCCGGTTTCTCTTCACGAGAATAACCATGCTGAAGTACACTAATATCCAAAAGGAGGACTCGTCTCTACTTTTTTTTTTTTTTTTTACTTCTCAGCTTCATTTATGCATTCCTTTCTCCGTAACACACAAATGAACCAGCAAAGGAATATTTAGCCCGGAGATCTGGAATCCCTCACTTACATTCAGATTCTATATTTGAATTCATATGAGAAAAAATTTTAAGCCTTAAAATCAAAGCAGTAATGTAATAGGATCTATTTCAAAACGGGGGCACCAGTTTTCATTTATGTTTTATGTAGTGTTTTTGATACCGAAAGACTTTCAAACTTCGTATACTTATCTATTTTGTGTTATAGAACAGAAAAAAATTTTTGTATTCGAATTTATTTCATGTAAAAAATTGTCTTATTTCGATAATTTCTACTAATCACTGACGTCTATTCAGTTGAAAACAGTTAGCGCTGTAACGGTGTATATCGTATTAATCCCCTAACCCTAACTAGACTGTTAACCCTAACCCTAACCCTAACTCTAGAATCCGAACTCTAAAATTGTTACACACATAGATACGCACAGCGTAATTTATTATATAAACAATATATGCGTATAAATTACGATTAAACCGGATGAAATATGTCACAGGGAATAACATTTTTATGACCGCCCAGCAGTAACTCTATTCAGCTGAATAGACGTCAGTGATTGGTTGAAATGACAGAAATACGACAACTTTAACATGGAATAACTTGCGATGTACGTTTTTTTGTTAAGAAGACTAAGAGTAAAAGATGTTTTATATGACACATTCTACCAGTGTCCCAAGTTTCAAAGTGTTTCGTTAGTGTTTCGTTAAGAAAATACTGGTGCCCCCGTTTTGAAATAGATCCATGTAATATACTAAACAATTAATAAAATGAGATTTTGCTTTTTGTTTCGTATTTGTTTGTTTTAGCAGACAACTACTTTCACAGGTTCTTATGCACTTGTAATTATCCGAGCATTCTAAAAACATTCCATACACGTGCGTTGCGCCGTCTCATGATTCGCTAGAAATGGTAACCAAAGTACCTGAAATATGCAATGACACCCTATCATATGCATGTGCGTGTGTGTGTGTATGTATGTGTGCGTGCGTGCGTGTGAGTGTGTGTGTGTGTGTGTGTGTGTGTGGAGGGGGCCTAATGTTGCACTCACGATTGCTAAATCGTGGGTTCGATTCCCGGACCGGGCTGTGTGCTGTGTTCTTGAGCAAGACTCATTTCACGTTTCTCCAGTCCATTAAGCTGTAAATGGGTAAGCTTGCTACAGACTAGCCGGATCTCCTCTCCGTTCCTAGACAAATTATGTGAAGTAGTGGTACGTGCTTGCCCCTGCACTCTTCTGTCTTTACTTCGCAGCTGTGCTTGACACCATTAGAATCAATCTACACAAAGGAGTTTTCATGCGCACCAGAACTGATTGGAAGATTTTCAGCTTGGCCCGCCAAAATCAGGGAAATGTGTGTCAGGAAGCTACTTTACGCAGACGACTCAGCTCTCCTGGCCAGCAACATTCAGGATATGCAACACATTGTGGACCGGTTTTCTTGTGCAGGAGACATGTTGAGTTTTGAGCTCAACACTTCGAAATCTGAGCTGTTCAATCAGCTTCCACTAAGATGTCTTGATAGATTGAAAGATCCCGAGCCAGTGACACTACTCGGAGAGCCCTTAATGTACGCTGAGGTCTTTACGTATCCCGACAGCGCAATGACTTGTACTAACTCTTCTGTTCTCAAAGTTGAGAGGCAAATACAGTGTGCCACAAAGGCCTTTGGCTCTCTCGAGAAGCGTCTGCGGAGCTGCCATGCAACACGAAGATAAAGGTACGATGCTGCAGGGCTCCCTTACCTCTTCTATGCCATAGGATGCATGGCCCTCTACCGCAGGCACATTAAGGTCCTGGCGCAAGTCCAGCTTCGTCGTCTGTGCTCCATCAGATAGCGGGACCGCATTCTAGATGTAGAGAGCCTGTGTCGCACTGGCGCAGTTAGTATGGAGGCTCTCATTACCTCATCGCAGCTACGCTGGGAGGGACATGTTTTCAGGATAGAAGGCAGCTGACTCCCGAAAGCAGTTTTCTATGCTGAACGGCGTCGAGGGTAGCGCAGCCGTGGTGACCAGAGTTTGCGTGTGTGTGTGTAACGATTGTTATAGTTGTAACGGCATGTTGTAAGATGTGAAAGATGAACGAAGAACAGTGATCGAAGTTGTAAAGAAATATTCATTTACTGTTACTTTGTATAATGCCATGCCTCGACGAGCAGGTGTGTGTATCATATAAAAACAATAGAGTTATCTTTTCTTGTATGTTGTTGCTGTTATGTTTGGTCAACTGGTAACTAGGAATTAGAGGAAAATGGAGTAAATATTAGGTGTAGGAAGTAGATAAAATGATACCTTCATTATGCCTGACATTTAAACAGCAGTGGTGTTGTGATAAGACACTGTACCATAGTTGGCATTCTCACTGTAAACATTCACTCAGCTGAATTATCTCTTTAACTGGATTCTGCCTGTGACCACCTCTACGTCATCTCCTTTTTGCCAACCTCACTTTTCCCTACGGTGTTTTAGTATTTATAGTTATCCAAACTAGTTAGAAGGAAAGACATATTGTTGAGGACAATGAAATTCGTTAGCGGTCTGTTATCTCTATTCTAGCTTTTGGTGACCTAGAAGAGGTTAGAAGTGTCAAATGGCAAAGACATTATTCTACTTAGCGAAGACAGCTGGCATATGTAACAGCTGTAACTCACAGAAAAACTATTGTTTTACCATAAGAAAAGTGGTATTGAACTGTTAAGGGAAATTTGGCTATCGAGGATCGAATCCACTATACCTACATGAAGCCACTATATATATATATATATATATATATATATATATATACATATATACATATATAGTTGAGGTGTACTCCGTTAAGAACGTATTAGAGTACAAAATAGAACTTGTTCACCCTTAGATTAAAAAGCTGCCGAATCGTACTCCATCTTAATTTTGACTCTATTCTTTCATTTATAAATATATATATATTATCCAAAATGTATAGTATTAGATATCCATCACGGCTGATCTTATAGGTGCGAGCCCAATGGTCACTCACTGACCGGCCATAAGAAACAACCTTCTATATACAGATTGTTTGAAGTAGTGTACAGATTTAATATTATAAGGAAAAGGAGGTAGTCAGGATTTGGGGAATTTATGACACTTTGGGGAACATCTGGAATGACTGCCGCCCTACATACGCTGCTGTTTATTAACCAGCTTTACCTGGTGCCCTAAATAATTTCCCAAAAGTCTGACTACCTCTTTACTCTTACACGTGCGTGCGGGCACACACACACACACATACACACGCACATATACGCACACCCACACATACGCACACACACACACACGCGTGTATTTACGTATTTAAGTCAGCGTGTATTTATATATTTCTTTATACTTGTACCTGTGTATAAACGTTTCTGTCTGTCTCTCTATCTCTAGTTCTCTCTCTCTCTTTCTCTCTCTCATTCTCTCACTCTCTCTCTCTCTCTCTCTCTCTCTCACACACACACACACACACACACACACACATGAGTAAATTTACGTATTTACGTCCGCTTGTATTTATATATTTGTTTATACTTGTATCTATGTATAGACATTTCTCTCTCGCTCTCTCTCTCTCTCTCTCTCTCTCTCTCTCTCTCTCTCTCTCTCGCTCGCTCTCTCGCTCTCTCTTTCTCTCTCCCTCACACACACACACATACACACACACCTCAAATGATTTATGATCGTAATGTTAGGCATTTCCTCCTGCACGCAGCAATAAAATCTATTCCACCGTCTACTTGTATATTTTGTTTCTACAATTATATTTGTACCACTTTTCACTAACACAGAAAATCGCTAGTTTTTCTCTGATTCTACTGTATCTCTTTCATCATCGTTACTAAATTTAGAATAGTGGGAAAATCCAGTTAACTTATCATATACATGTATGTATGTATATACATACATATATATATATATATATATATATATATATATATATATATATATATATATATGTATGTATGTATGTATGTATATATATCGTCTGTAAAACACAAATCCGAAAAGAGAAGCACACTCTCGAACAGTATATAAATAAATAAAGTTAGATAAGGCAGGTTCGCAAGTACATTCAATTTCTCCTATCAAGTTACAAATAAACGCCACGTGTAATTAATGTTGATCAAAGGGGAGAGAATTTATTCTACAGTGGAGAGAGCTGGGTTTTTCAGTTTCTGTTGCAGTTGAGGATAGTCGGAAGCAGAGAGTACGGGACAATCTACTTTCAGTTGCCACTTTCAACTTTCTCCTTGATATCAATCTGATCAGTTTTCAAGGTGTCGCCTACTTTCTGCTAGTGCGAAATTCTCGTGGGGACTGGATTGATGCCCTGTCTATGGCCAACATTAGAGCTCTACTAAGGGATTGAGATGTCGCTATGATAGGCCTCTCGATCCTACAGGTTTTCACGGTCTGTCTTGCCACCTAAACGCCGGTCGCTTCGCTCATCACAACGAGCTGAACTTAATCAATCTCAAGCCGGCCCCTGGTTCGGATTGATATCCCCTCAGTTCTGGAGCCGGCGGGATTATCCAAAAGTGATGAGAAGAGACCAGATGGTCTTACTCTCTGTCCCTGGGTAAGAGGTAGGTGTCCCATCTGGGACGTCACGGCCTGTGACTCTTTTGATCATTCCCACATCATGGATGCTGCGGTAAATGGGAGGGTCACTGCTTCCCTAGCCGAATAGAAGAAAACCCTGAAGTATCGGGACCTGGCAGTGAACCACCACTTCCAGCTTGTGACGTTTGAGACGTTTGGAAGGACTGGGCCCCTAACGGCGAAGTTTTTGTGATTGTTGGCAGCTCACCTCACCGAGGTAACAGGTGATGCTCTCGTGAGGGTGCTTGATCTTTCCAACGCTTTACCCTCGCCATCGCTTGTGGTAATACCGCGTGCGTGCGGGCTTGCTTCAGTAGTGCGACCAATTGAAGCACTTGGTACTGCATTGATATTTTCTTTCTTTCTTTTCTTTCTCCCGTTTTTTTTTGCTTTTTTTTTCTTTGTCTTTTTTCGTATGTGTATTTGGTGTGCAAGATTCTTGATGTGGATACGTGTGTTGAAAGAAATACAATTAAACTTTGGGAGAGGCATTATGCCGGTAATAAACACACGCACTGGTTCAGCCCTTTATTAATTTATAAACAGTATTTAGTTTTACAGTTCTATATTTAAGAGATGAGGAATTATTTACATTATTTACATTATTTACATTTGACGGATATTTGTCCTCATCTTGTTTGTTGTTAACACAACGTTTCGGCTGATATACCCTCTAGCCTTCGTCAGGTGTCTTGGGGAAATTTTGAACCTGGGTTCTCATTCCTAACGATGTTACATTATTATTATTATTACTATTATTAATCAGGTCGCTGCCGTGAATCGAACTCGGAACCTTGGGGTTAGTAGCCCGCGCTCTTAACCACTATGCCATATGCCTGTGGGAATGAGAACCCAGGTTCGAAATTTCCCCAAGACACCTGACGAAGGCTGGAGGGTAAATCAGCCGAAACGTTGTGTTAACAACAAACAAGATGAGGACAAATATCCGTCAAATGTAAATAATGTAAATAAAGTATTTAGTTTTGTTTTTTTTTTTGTTTGTTTTTTTTTGTTAAATCATTTCATTGCACTCTTGCAATCTCTTCAGAAACTTGTCTCTCCACTTCCAATTATTTTCTTTCTTTTGTACTATATATGTATCATATTATCATATACATACGTGTTGTATATGTGATAAAATTTGTAATTAAAATTATCAATTTTTTTAATTTGCTTCAGTCATTGGACTGTGGTTATAGAGAAGCACCGCTTTGTGACGTTTTTAATCGAATGAATTTACCTCCAGCACCATTTTTATCCAAGCATGGTATTTAATCTATCGGCACCTTTTATCGAACTACTTCCAAAATAAAACGTAAACAAACCGTTATCGGTTGTCAAGTAGTGGAGGGGGAAGAACAATAGCACGAAAATACACATGAATATGAGTATGTGTGTGTGCGTGCGTGCGTGCGTGTGTGTGCGTGTGCATGTGTGTGCGTGTGCATGTGTGTGCATGTGTGTGTGTGCGTGTGCATGTGTGTGTGTGTGTGTGTGTGTGTGTGTGTGTGTGTGTGTGTGTGTGTGTGTGTGTAAATATATTACTGCTCTAACTTTTAGAGTGTGCATCATTTTCGGATATATGATTCACTGACTATATATATATGTATACACGGTGAGCTTCTTTCAGTTTCCATCTACCAAATCCACCCATAAGGTTAGGTCGACCCGGGTCTATAGAAGAAGATAATCGTCCCAGGTGACATACAGTGGTACTGAACCTATGAACCCTGGAACCATTTGGTTGGGAAGCGAACTTCTTACCAAACAGTAATAAGTTTTAAAAAATACTTTCAAATTGTTTCAGTTCGTGAACTGCGGCCATGCTGGAGCACCTTCAAATTGTTCCAGCATAGCCACAGTCCAATACATGAAAATTTTAGTCGTCCAAAATCGATCCCATTACTTATTCTGTCGGGGTTCTTTTTTCCGAGTCGCAAGAAGTTACGGTGACATAAACAAACCAACGATGGCTAAACGATGAAGACAAAGACAAGCACAGGTTCATTAGCAATACACATATACATGCGGACACACATAAACAGCGATGAAACACACGCACACACATACACACACATACATAATACATACATACATACATACAAACATACATATGCAGGCATGGCTATGTGGTAAGAAGCTAGCTTCCTAACCACATGGCTCTGGGTTCAGTGCCACTGCGTGACACCTTGGGGAAGTGTATTCTACTATATTTTCGGGCTGACCAAAGCGTTGTGAACGGATTTGGTAGACGGAAAATCTGTGTGTGTGTGTGTGTGTGTGTGTGTGCGTATCTGTCTGTCTGTCTGTCTGTCTGTCTGTCTGTCTGTTCCCCACCGCCGATTGACAACCGGTGTTACTAGAGTTTCGCCATAACTAGAGTTTCGGCAAAAGATATCGATAGAATAGGTAGCAGTCTTTAAAAAAACAAAAAAAGAGTACTGGGGCAATTCACTTGACTAAGACTTCTTCAAGTGGTGCCCCAGCATGGCCACAGTCAAATGACTGAAACACGTAATAAAAACAAAAAATAAAAGATTATATAGTGTGTGTGTGTGTGTGTGTGTGTGTGTGTGTGTACGTGCGGGTGTGTGGTTACTTCGCTTCAACTGAATCATACATGCACACGCATATATACATAGATACATACATTTTTATACACAAACGCATTAACACTCACACATACGCGCGCGCGCACACACACACATAAACCAGCGAAAGCGCGTTTCTACATGAGATTGTCGCATGTAGTTCAGATTTGGACAAACTAACGTCATCAGCCTTTTATGATATGTAGTCACCATGGTAACATAATAATCTCTGTACCCACGATTTTCTCTTACATCTCTGTCGTCATCAATACCTTAGTTACCCATGGCAACAAATGACGTCACAAAAGCTCTCGTAGAATATTCAGGTTCGTAAAGAATGTGAGATGGACTGGGGTGGGGAATGGGAGAAAAAGGTAGAAGAAGAGTGATAGAGACGGGAGAGTGAGAGTGCAGTGAAAAAAAAAGTAATATGTGTGTATAATGTGTATATGTATATAATGTGTATGTTTAAGAAACAAATTAATAGATTGTAAAATAGATTTTGATATGGATTTACAATATAGAATTGTAATGAACTTGAGACCCTAACAAAAAGATTACTTGGAGCTCTTCCCTAATCTAAGTAATACTGTTAGCCTGGTGTGACAACAGAGAGCTTACGAAGTATTTTACCTAGATTGATTATCCCCCACTATTTGCGTATGCGTATATATATTTTTGTATACGTATATATAAATACTGGTATAACTCAATGTGCGTTGTTTCGCGTT
>NC_142934.1:98619995-98624995 GCF_046866305.1 Octopus bimaculoides | reverse complement strand
AGAATATTAATCGTTCATAAATCGGCGAGCTGACTGAATCGTTACCGTGCCGGACAAAATGCTCAGCAGTCTATATGCTCTGAGTTCATATTCCGCCTAGGTAGACTTTGACTTTTATCCTTTTGGCTTCGATAAAATAAGTACCAGTTCAGCATTGTGGTCGATGTAATAGACTTACCCCCACCTCCCCTGAAATTGCTGGCTTTGTACCAAAATTTGAAGCCAGTATTAATTGTTTATAAAGTGGTGCGTCGGACAAAACATCTGTCTTCACGTTCTGAATTTAAATTCCACTGAGGTCGACTTTGCCTTCCACTCTTTTGGGTTCGATAAAATAAACACCAGCTTAGCACTGCGGTTGATGCAATCCACTATCTCCCACCCATCAAAATTTCAGACCGTGTACCTGTAGTAGGAAAATTAGAATATGTAAATAAGCAAAACTGAATATGAACGGCCAATGCTTATCGTAAGGCGCTACGTCATAAGTGTGTGTGCGTGTATAACGAATTCTCTCGTCGTGAACGACAAATGACGGTTCGATAAAATAAAGCGGTAATTGTGTTCTATGGACACGCATGCGTCTCTTGAGGCCTGCTGGCATATGGAACGAGTTAATGCATTTGTTTTGCAAGATTCCTGATATGAAATCGTGTGTTGAAACATACATTCTTATTCCTATTTCAGACAAAGGACACTAAAATAAGAACAATAAAAAAGAACTGAAGTGAAGACCAAGTATATAGTGCGTGTAGTTAATCGGCCTCAATATGACCATCCTGAAGCATAACAATACGTGTGTGTGTGTGTGCGTGTGTGCGATGGCTGTCTGCTCCTTGCAGAGCCTGACCTCTTTTTGAAACGAATTGCTTTTTCCAGGCATAAGATCAAAATGACTTTTGAGTCATGAAAAGCGTTTGAAAAGCTGATCACAAATGCTGTAACAATGTCTCATTTCAGCATGGGCTCCATTTTCCGTTTGTTTATTACGAAGGTTCAAGTGCCACTTCAATCCTCTGCGTGACTTGCAGGTGTTCTGACAAACATAACATTGAAACATCTCAGCCGGAATGAAATTTCAATAGTTCGTGTGTGCCTAAAATAGAATTAATATATTTGTTGTGTTGAGGCAGTGAGCTGGCAGAAACGTCAGCACGCCGGGCGAAATGCTTAGCGATATTTCATGTCTTTACGTTCTGAGTTCAAATTCCGCCGAAGTTGACTTTGCCTTTCATCCTCTCGGGGTCGATAAATTAAGTATCAGTTGCGTACTAGGGTCCATCTAATCTACTGGCCCCCTCCACAAAAATGTCGAGCCTTGTGCCTACCACAGACATTACAGAAGAGAATGCTAAAAAAGTTCTATGTGGGACACCCAGGCATCTCTAGAATGAAAGCGCTGATGCGAAGTTTCGTATACTGGCCAAGCATGGATAAGGAAGTTGAAAATCTCGTAAAAGGCTGCAGAGGATGTACACTGGCAGCGAAACTACCTACAACAAAATGTGAACCTTGGCCGGAAGGGAAAATACCATGGTCCCGATTGCATATCGATTTTGCAGGTCCGGTAAATGGATATTATTACTTACTAGTTGTGGACAGCTACACAAAACGACCCGAGACCACGAGGTATAAACGACCAACCTCATACACGGTAATAAACTTCTTACATGAGCTGTTCGCAATATTTGGTGTACCGGATATAAATGTCTCGGATAACGGAACACAGTTTGTATCCTGTGAATTTAAAAGATTCTGCGAGATTCACGTTATAACAAAAACTATAGCACCATATCATCCTAGATCGAATGGAAGGGCCGAACGGTTCGTGGACACTTTTAATAGAGCTTTAAAGAAAGCTAATAAGGAAGCTACGGACGCGGTCACGATCCAACAATTCTTAATGGTATACAGTGTAACTCCGAACCCAAATGCGCCAGAAGGCAGTTCACTTGCAGAATTAATGTTTGCCAGAAAAGTGAAGTCAGTATTCAATAAACTATTACCAGTGAAGAAAAAAATACGCGCTAGTAAAGATATGCCAAAATTCTTTAGAATCGGTGTAAGAATGTACAAAAATGGTAAGCAATACTGGAAAGAAGGAGAAATTGAACATACATAGGAAGAATGATGTCTGGTGTAAGAAGCAGAAATGGAATGGAAGGGAGACATAGAAATCAGCTTAAGGAAAGAGTCATAGAAAAGGAACCAACGAGAGTAGAAATACCGATGGATTGGCTATATGACACTTTTCAGGTTCCAACACCGTTACAAGAAGTCGAAACCACATGTTCAAGGAAAAGGAAGAACACTGAATTCCTAAAAGTAAACCCCAAAGAGAAAAGATATTGAGTATATATAAAAAAAAAAGGAGGTGGGGGTGAATAAAAGAAATAGATTGTTTAAAAAATTATTAAAAGGGAAGAAGTGGTATAGTGAAACTGTATACCCTTCCCGATAAAAAGTGGTAGAAGCCAGCCATTATAAATAGACCAGTAACTGGTCGTCAAGAGAGAGTCGGGACTCCACGAGTTGAGAGTCGACAATTCTAGTCAGTGTCTTGTGGAGCTACCAGCGATAGCAAGACAGAAGTTAGTGTATTACTATTCCTGTACGAAAAGGTACAACGGCATCCGATGACTAGTAACTATTGTGGCTACTAGCGTAAAACAACAACTACAGTACAACAGCAGTACAACATCACACCACTAGGAGGAACCCACTTTACAACAATATTCTAGCACGATGTTTTACAATTGGGATGACTCATATATTTATATCTAAAGAACAGACTTCAAGTATTTTAAAAGTAGGTCAAAACTTGAGCTGCCAAAATCGCTCGCACATTGGGCAAAATGCTTAACAGCATTTATTCTAGCTTTACGTTCTGAGTTCAAATTCTGCCCACGTTGACTTCACTTCTTTTTATGCTTTTAAGGACTGATAAAATAATATCAGCAGAACACTGAAGTCGATGTAATCGACTTACCAGCTACCCCAAATTATGAGGCTTTGTGCCGTAAGTAGAAAGACGCGGCTGTGTGGTAAGAAGCTGGCTTCCCGATCACATGGCTCCAGGTTCAGTCACATTGCAGGGCACTTTGAGTAAGTGTCTTACACTATAGCCTCGGGTCGACCAACACCTTGTGAATGGATTTCGTAGGCGGAAACTGAAAGAAGCCCATTACGCGTGTGTGTGTGTGTGTGTGTGTGTGTGTGTGTGTGTGTGTGTGTGTGTGTGTTTCCCAACCAACGCTTGACAACCAGTGTTCTTGCGGTTCGGTAAAATCGATCGATAGAATAAGTACCAAGCTTACAAAAATAAAAGGTACTGTGGTTGATTCATTTGATCGAAAATCCTTCAAGGCGGTACCCCAGCATGGCCGCAATCTAATGACTGAGACAAAAAAAACATAAATGATAAAAAATACTCTCTTTATTGTGCTTTTTTTTCTCTAAATTTCTCCTACGTTTCATTATGTTGTATTCTAACAGTTTCGCCAACTCTTAAGTATTTATGCGGTTGTTCTGCTCCAATTCTCTGCGTCAGATTTGATATTCTAGGTTTTATTAATTTGCTTCTTATGATAGCTTTGATACCATTTTTTTACGCCCATCCTCATTTTAATATCCTGGTTAAATTTATGAAAAACTTTTAAGTTTTCCAGCTATAGAAAATTGTTATGTCATTGGTATAAAGTAGGTATAAAGGAGGTAGTAGTAGTAGTAGTAGTAGTAGTAGTAGTAGTAGTAGTAGTAGTAGTAGTAGTAGTAGTAGTAGTAGTAGTAGTGGTGGTTGTTGTGGTGGTGGTGGTGGTGGTGGTGAAATCCGGAACTGTGAGATTGAAAAGCAAGCTTCTTACCACACAGCAACGCCTGCGCCTGTTTAAACAGATGGATTCTTCTTCATTTCACATCCAGAATACCAATTTCTGCAACTGTACCAATATTAGAAATAGGTAATACCATCATCATCAGTAGCAGCAGCAGCAGCAATAGCATTGTTGAGTCAGCAAAGTTTCAGTCTTCGAGTCATTTGTATCACATTCCTGGCAATATCATCTATCAATTATCCCAGGCCTTCTTTTGACAGCAGTTGGAACCTCATAAAATAAAATTTTCTTTTCATGTTAGAATATGGAGAAGATATGGCAAGTAAAAGGTGTCAACAGAGGCC
The DNA here is from genome assembly GCF_046866305.1 of Octopus bimaculoides. Classification (NCBI taxonomy): domain Eukaryota; kingdom Metazoa; phylum Mollusca; class Cephalopoda; order Octopoda; family Octopodidae; genus Octopus; species Octopus bimaculoides. The sequence continues at coordinate 98,620,818 of NC_142934.1, read as the reverse complement.
TAACACGAAGGCGAAAAGGGAAGACAATTTACTCCGGAACCAGCTATAAAGGGGCACAACATTTCCTCAGTCCCATCCATTGCCCATTAAGGTGCAGGTACCAAAACTGCCTTTGCCGCTGGGTGCTGCGAACTCATTGCTACCCCTCTAGGTATCAGCTGACCAATATGCCCACATATGTTCTGAATTGTTCTCATTAGCCATTGAGCCGCAATTACTCTTCATAGGCCCACCAGACTGTTGGATGTAACAGGAACTCTGTCAAAAGCGCTTCCTTTCTTTCCTTATTCCGTCTTTTCTTTCATTCTTTCTTTCTTTCTTTCCAAGGAGTCACTAATTCTGAGATCGTCACCAAGAATATGTTTCCCAGATGTCTTACTATGAATACATTATCCTGTAGTTCTTTACATTCTCGTATAAATTAACTTCTCTCCTACTATGAAGTTATGGCATTCCCTACTGATTTAGTTAATAAACTTAATTCTTTAATTTCCTGTCCCAAAGTAAGAGAAACTAGCTTAAATCACACTTGAGATTGCACTGTAGTGCAATCTCAAGTGTGATTTAAGCTAGTATAGAATTCATAATGTACACAATTCATAATTTTTACGAAATATCAAATTGCTTTCGTTCTCACTGTTCGGCGGCGTACTTATGGCCAGTTGAAAGATAACTATTGTATAATATATATCTGCGTAACAATAAACAAAAAATAAACAAAAGACTTAAGTACAAAATACACCGAGAATTATTATGCGGCCCATAATTACAACGGTGCTATGTCTTTTCGTCCAACGTCACTTCGTCTCCGTTTGCAGGCTGT